>NC_044908.1:5561892-5861892 GCF_001633185.2 Quercus lobata
GGTTAAGTCACTTCAAAAGTGCTAGCTACATTTTGTTAGGAATGACAATGTACAAATATGCAATTGCATGCTATACAATTATGGATGTCATTTGACAAAGTGCATTCTATATGAATCATCGAGAAGTATTCTATGATATAAAAAGTATTGAAGCTATTTGGCTACATGCTTCTTTAAGCTGGTCTTTGTTAATTGCTTGCACCGTATATAATTTTTAAAGCAATTTAAAAAGATTTTGGTGAGTTGATGGAGATAGAGGAAATTTATCGAAACTTAAAATCATGACCATATTGTGAACATGATCATCTAGCATGTTAAGTTTAGGAGACCTAATAGAACCTCTCAGACTCATGACAATGAAACATTTGCTACTAAGAATATATAGCCAAATTAATTGTGATATTTGTAATAATTTTATAGCAATATCTTCAACATGTTCTATATATACATATTTGTAGATAATCATGCAAGTTTGATTTGCACTTAGTTATAATAAGCTAATATATGGCATGGCTAATTAAAAAGAAAGAAATAAATGAGTTACCTCGGCAAGAGACCTTAAATCATGATACTATTGTGTACATACCTCGATCTTTTCATTGTTGTAGTCTTCTTGATGAGTTATTTTGACACGTACATCGTTCTTTTTACTGTTGGAGTCTCCTTGCCGAGTTCTCCTCCTTTGAGATTTTTTTTTTTTTTTTTGTTAAGCTTAAAATGATATTTCATGTTGAGGGCCTAGATCTCTCTTGCTTAATTCATTTGAAGGGATGAGAACTAGGCCACATTGTGGTAATTCGTCGAGGTCATTCCAAGGCTATATTTCATTTATCAAAGGACGAAGGTCATCCTAAGTTCTTTTATCGTTGTTGTCTATAGTATCTGAAGACGACCAAAGGGTTTGTCCTTGTTCAAACATGAAGGGTGCAGTCCTTTGTTTAATGATAACCAAATGAATAATTTGTCTTGGTTTGAACCCGTAGATTTCTTTCTTGGGGCTTAATCTTAGCTTTAATTGTGTACTCAAAATGAGTCACCTTAATAATGCTTGCTGCATTTTGTTAGGAATGACAATATCCTTATAGGCAAATTGCATGTTGAACTATAATAGATATCTTTTGACAAAGTGAACTAAATGTGAATCATAGAGAAGTATACTATGATATATGAAGACTAAAGCTACTAACTATATGCTTCTTTAAAGTATCAAGGGACAAAACTTTGATCTTTTTCTTAGCAGGCTCTCTTAACAAGTTCTCACTCTTAATCCTATGGAGTTAAAGAATATATGTGCAGTAGCTAGTCTAGTTATACTATAATGTACTCTTACTGCACAAAGTGCTAGATTTAGAGCTATATTGTCAAGCATAAATAATATTAACTACAAATGCTTGAATTATTTATTTATTTTTAAGGAGGTATATGCTGATGCGTCCATGACATAGTCTTTAGCACAATATCCTTTCAAGTGACTATGTAACACAAATATGTATGTGTGTATAAAACAAAGTAAGCGTAATTTAGTTCATATTAAGCACTAAAATAATGGCTCAATTTATGAAATTATGATGCACAAACATATAGATACCACTAAAGTTTTCATGAAATTGTATAAATGGTGGGATGTATAAATGGAACAATTTAAATTCTCCATTCTCAAAGTCAAAGTAACATGTTATTATACATGGAAAAGTTTGAATAGTAAACTTTGTTCATTCTATGGTGGAACATTTCAGGATACTAAATTTCATATCTTACAACGATGATGGAATTTATTTCAAGAAGAAATGTACTGATATTAAATATCTTTATGTATATTGGCATAAATTCTAGTGATTTTTGAATTATGAAATTTTACAAACTTGCATTCTTTGAATAACTGGATCCTTTGACCCAAAAATAATGTCATTATCATATTTTTTAAACCATCTTATATCTAATGATATTGACCACTCTGAAAGTAAAAACATATAATGTTTTATACATTTAATTAACTACTCTAAGGGGCATTTATAAAATTAATTTCCTTTAGGAAACTAACGGTAGAAAGTAAAAACAAATAGGAGTATTCACTAACTTTCTTTACCCAAAAATTCTTTAAATTCAAAAATCAAAACTAAATAACTTCAGGTTTAATAACTAAAGTAGTTTTTTTTTTTTTTTTTTTTTTTTTTTTTAAATAATTTAGACAAGCAATAAGATTCTAATACACCTTTTTAGTGCTCAGAATTATGACACACTATAATTCTATTAAAATAATAAATTTTGGATTCACTTTTTTCAAATGTAGAAAGTTAAGATTTATTACCTTTAGCAAAGCAATAATCCTTGGCTTCCATCTTTCCTATCTTAGCAAGATGTATTAGGAAAGAAAAGTCATAATATCAAGGCCATAAAATTTTCCAGTGACTAATCCGTTTAATTTTTGAACATGTGTTGGCTGTAACTATATAGCCTCACTGTTGTACAACTATTCAAAACCAAAATTGGAATCTTAAATTTTGGCTTAACAACAATCAAGGCTATTCCAAAACTGGTATAAAATTTTGATGTCCTTTTTATCCCCTGTTTTCGATTTGTTGATATAGGGTATATATTCCCTTATACTTACAGTTTTACTAAATAAAATTTTCTACCTATTTTACCTCAAAAAGCTAGTATAAAATTGGATATCTTTCTTGAAATATCTCTAGACCATATATATTTATTACCATGAATTCACAGTCTTCTAACTATATTATGGCATTTTCCATCAATGCTTAGCATAGAACTTGGGAATTACAATATTGTCTAATTTTTTTTTAATATATATATATATATATATATATTGTCTAACGTTTTGCATTCAAGGATGGAAAAGTATTATAGTTATTAATTCCTTCACCCACATGTGTCTTTTGAGATTAGTGTAGTGTGAAAGAAGATTAAATATTATTTGCAAATACTTGGAGAGTAGAAAAGGAGAAAATGCGTAAATCTGACCTTTAGATTTTAGACCATAATGTGTTCTTTGAACTGGACCATATCCTTAAGGTCTGTTGAGGTCGCTTGAATTTTGTGGTCATCCAACATTTAGTCCATGCCTTATAATGAACAAACCACCCATTTGATCTCCTCTACACCATAAGACCCGAATGTGTACTTTGTTTCTCTACTTTAGTGGTATGGACCCTCAAGGAGTCAAGGTAGAGGCCATAGGGTTTGAGACCTTGGATTTGGGTTCTTACATCATCATATACTTAATTGGACGTCATAGTCATGCTTTGATGAAGATGGTGTGTCAGTGATACCTCTTTGTCTCCTCCATCTCAACCCAATCTTATATTGCGAAAGTGGTTGAAGAAATGAGAATGTGGAAATTGAAGAGATGATCCAAGGGTATCATCCTATGCAATGCTCTTGGTCCGATATCTTCTTGTTCATAACCCTTGATTGAGTTAAATGACCCTTTGTTGTAGGAAGAGGTTAGAGGCTAATCTCTCCCCACAAACGGCGCCAAACTGATGATGCCAAAATCGTCAGTTGGATCACTCGTCCAATCCAGAGCTTTAGACGAACTTGTAGGACCTACAAGATAAAGAGAGTTGATCGAAGAGACCACCGGATTATGCCCAGTAGGGGAGCCTTCGATGCTTAAGTTAGTATTAGCCCATATCTTTTGTATATAGATAGCATTTTTGTAGTGGTTTTTGAAATACCTTAGCTAGTGACACCGATTGTCCCTTTTATAGGTGACTTAGGTAGTTGTTGTACATAAATTAGGGTGATTATTACCTTAATTGTAACGTTTTTTGTCTTGATGAGAGTTTAAGGCCTTTGATGGTCGTTATTGAATGTGTTGAGCGATTATCTTTGATGTTCTACTAATGATGCAAGGTCGTCCACATTAATGGATGACCTTAATGATTTTTCTGGACTTATCAGTATCTAGTTAACAAATTTTATTTTCTTATTTCATTCTTTGTTTACCTCTTGTCGAGTTAAGCATTGTCAATTTATTTCTATTGCTTGTATTAAACTTACTTTGTTCATACGAATAGAAAAGGGAAATTTTGGCCTAAAAAGAAAAGAAAAAATAGGTGTTAGGATTTGAAGATGATAAATAATAATTGTAAGGATTTCAGATTTTTTGAAGAATTTTTTTTTTTTTTTTTTAGAAAGTAAATTTTGAAGTACTTGATTACATGAAATCTAACTCTTTAAAACTAGATCTTGTCTATACGTAAAATCCAATATTGCCACATTGGAAAATAATTAATGCTAAGTGGAATCATTCGGATTCCACATTATTATTATTATTATTTTAAAATATTTTGGATAAATTCCATAAACCTACCCTGAGGTTTGAGGAAATACCAATCAAGTCCATAACATTTAAAAACTGACCATCTCAGTCCTTATTCTCAAACGATTTGTAACATCCGTTACATCTCTCCTCTCTTTCATCCATCTCCCTAAAAGTCTTTCTTTCCTTTCTCAGATTCTAAGAAGAAGAAGAAAAAATGGAAGAACAATGACTTTCTTAGGAAAACAAAAAGAAGAAAGAGGAAAAAAAAAAAAAAAAGCTTTACCATCGACCCAACAAATCTCAAAAACCCAGTGACCATCGACCATAATCAAAACCCACAAACCCAGCAAAACAATGGAATCAGCAAAAACCACAAATCCAGCAAAACAATGGCGTCAACAAAACCCACAAAAACCATCAACCCACAAACCCATCAGCAAAACTCATCCACAAACCCAAAACCAGCAACCACAGACCACATGCATCAACAAATTTACAAACATGTCAAACCCACAAAATCTTCATCATATCTCCTCTGTGGCTTTCTGACAATCTACCACCGACCACCCCAAAGCAGACCCAAACTAACAATCCAAACCAAAACCTACAGAACTCCAACACACCCACAAAAAACCCATATCCTCTATCACCGATCCAAATCAAAACTGACCCACTACAAAACCCACAACCATGGGGCCACCACAAAGACAAAGAGAAAGGTGAAATCAGAGAACCTACCACCACGATGACACCAGATAGACGAAGTGAGAATTAGAGGTTATGGACTGAAAGGTCAAAGGAAGATAGAGAAATTATAAATCAAAGAGAGGCGAGAGGGTCAGAGGAAGAGAGAGAGAGAGAGAGAGAGAGAGAAGGGAAGAAAAAGAAAATAGAAATCAAAGAGAGGATCAAAGTAAGGAAGAAGAGAAAGAGAAGAGACATTAGAAAGAGGAGAGTTCTAATAGAGAGAGAAAGAAACTAAAAAATTACCCAGAAAGGTAACGGCATTAACAAGCCATTTGGATATTGGACTGAGGTGGTCAAATTCTAAATGTTATGGATTTGATTGGTATTTCCTCAAACCTCAGGGTAGGTTTGTGGAATTTACCCAAATAGTTTTTAGACATCCATTAACTTTTCCCTTAGTTAATTTGCATTCCACTTTACATCAGTGTTAAGACAATTTTATTGAATTGAATCATTTTGAAGTACAACATTCAAATTGAAAGGTAATTCTTCTACAATACACTAGTGTCAGCAAATAAAATTGTTTTTCGTGCTAGGCTATGAGCCAGTGGTTCACATTCATAATTTATTCTTTTTAAAAATCTAAGGTCTTATTTATTTTTTAAATAAAAAATATTTTTCCAATTGTCCCAATAAAATAGTGTATGACACATAATGAAAATGATGTTGTCCCACCAAGGAAGGTTCACCGTTCACGTGTTACTAGGTTTTTATTACATTTTTAAAAACTTGGTGATAGTGCCTGATTTCATAAATATAGAGCATATCTAAGTGTATCGTCTCCAGATTTTGCATTTATAATAAGTATCCAAATTTCCAACTTCAATTTCCTCCACACACACACACAAAATCCAACTTCTATATATGCAATTCACGTTTATAAAAAAAACATATGCAGTTTACCATTATCAAATTCTTCATCTGACCTAGAAGGTAGTTCACCTAGATATGATAACCCCTATTTGAGGCTTTTCCCAGTTTGTACATAAGAAGTCTTTGAAAATGGATAAGAAGAAAAGAAGCATTGTTGGAGTTCTTGACAATGTTATTGCTTATTGCTCAAAAGGCTCATTAAGTTCTTATCGGATCAATGATTTACCAAAGTAGTATTGTGTTTAGTAATCATGGTTTTTAAAAACGGGATCAAACTGGCCAGTTTGATTGGGAATCGAAACCTCAACTGATCTAGTAAAAGCCACAAAAATCGGTAGTTCAACCAAAAACTGGACTTTTTTTGGGTTCTTTGACCGTTTCAATTTTTAAAACCGTGCTCTTAATTGTCCTTTATTTTGAAGTCAAAACGTGATTTTCCCAAGTTGTGATGAGCTGGTTGCAGTGTTATTTCCCCTTTTTGTCTCTTCGCCAATTATCACTCAATCTCAAGACATACCACAAGCCTTCTCTTGGATTACTGTAGACGTGAGTAGCAAACTCGTCTCCTCGAACTAAACCCAAGCCAGCAAAGAAGCGCAATCAGGTAAAAAAGGAAGCATGATCTTCAACAAATAGAAGACAACAACAAAAGATATATTAGCAACAATATTGTGCCAATTGCCAATCAAATATATGGTAAATCACTGAGCCGAGTCAACGGTTACAATATCTAATATCACACTCCAGGTTGTTGTTAAGAGTAAACACAGAGACAAACAGAGCTTTGCTCAAATGTCTGACCAGAATAAGGTTCAAATGCCCAACGGCTAGTTTCTCACTAGTTTCTCAACGGCTAGTCCAGATATGCAATGAAACGATGTCGCTCTATTTAACGCGGGGTTGTGAATGTATTTAATGAAACGCTGCGTTGTAGTCCTTCTGTTATTAGTTCATTGATACGCTGCGTTTTGTATTGATTCATTAGACCAGTCTGTTAGGTGGTTATTGGTAGTTAATCAGTTCCTAATTTTCTTCCGCATTTTACGGATCAATCCCTAGATTTAAGGGATCTCTGATTAGACAGTTACTGATTCTCTTGTAATATATATATTCTACATCAAGTGTAATGAACAGGAAAGCATTCATTTCTTCCAGAAATCTCTATTCTCTCTTCCTCTCTCTCTCTGAATTTTCTCTCTGCGTTTATTACTTCTCACTCTGTGTTTTTACTGTGTGAACACCATTGTTGCAATCTTTTCAAGCTTAGATAGATTCTTTTCAGTTAAGCCAACAAAACTATGATATGATTTTTGCACAATCAAACTCATATTTTACAGCCTCTGTTTCTACATCTATAACCTGAAGGAAATATTATGGTTGGCTTAGTCAGTAGCTCATGCCGACCTCGAACGTTTTTGCTGGGATTTATTCCATCAAATCAAACCCATATAACTCCAAATTTTCCTCTTGCCTTTATTTCCTCTCTATCTTTTACAATCTGCATCACTCTATTTTATCCTTTAGATTTTAAGAGTCTTTTCCATAAAGAATCTCTCCTGCTGATGCTATATCTGGAGGAGGGTATATATGCAGCAAACTTTAAGATTGGACTTATACCAGCCCATCATTGGAACCGAATTGCTGCTAATGGAATGAACGGTTGTGGCTGAGAAAGATTATCAGCATCACCTGATTAGACCAGATAAAAGGACGTGAAACATGAAAGCACTAGGGATCAACTCCATGCGCCACCACATGGCCCTTTTGCAATGACGGAAATGGATTGCAAAATTATCAATGATCTTAAATTGTTGTTGTTGTTGTCGTCGTTTTTTTTTTTTTTTTTTTTAAATTTTTTATTTTATTTTATTTTAGAGAAACAAACAAGCAAAGGAAAGCAAAAGATGTTCCAACACAAATTTATATATATCACAAACCACTTAAAAGTCACAATAACTTTAAGAAATGGTGAAGCAAGTTATATATGCACGTACAACACTTTTTCTTAAGAAATGAGAGATAATTACCCTTAATGATCTTAAAAATAATGCAACTTACCACATATAAGTCAATGAAAATTTATTATGTATTCTCAAAATATAGTAACATGGTATTCACTCATCTCACATCAATAGTGAGTTTTACCATGAATTTAATTAAGTTTAACACAGAATTGATAAACAATCTAAACAAAATAAAATCACATCCACAGCAGAAATTAAATGGCAAAGATTAAGAGAAGAGAGATGCAAACACAAGGACAACTCAGCGATGTGTTATCGAAGAGGAAACCGAAACCCTCGGCGTAAAACCTCTCTGCCGCCCTCCAAGCGGTCAATAATCTAAAACCTCTCCGCCACCCTCCAAATGGTCAATAATCGACTAAAGAATTAAGTTGGGATACATGAATAACAGAAGACCTTCCAAGTCTAATCTACGCAGTGTACCTAAGTCCTCCAAGCTCCCACTCTAACAAGGTTACGCCGAACCTATTTCTTCTTTAGCTTACCAGATTCTGCTATAACCCATAGCATCAACAAATATGAATTGGTTTCTTCCGAACTGCTTCCTAAAGCACCAAAAAGCCTTCTCACAGATATGGGTAAGGTGAGAAAAGGATTTAGTTAAAGAACTTCTCAAGGATGTTACAATGAAGAGGGTGAGATTTGAGGAATTTGAAGAGTCACTATGTAAAGATTGTGGATGAATCAATCTTATTTTTCTCTAAGGTTTCTCTCTCAAAATTCTCTCTGGAAGTTCTCTATATTACATGAGTATAAGGGGTATTTATACTGGAGTGAAAAAAGAATGCGAAGAGTTAGTTTTTCCATAACAAAGTGGACTGGTGACTTGGCCTCGCAACTTGACTGAATTGCGAGTCCAAGCCGCGAGCTAACTAACTGGCCAATTTGGACTTTTTGTCTTGTAGTGCTACAGCTGGCATGACTGTTCAACTTCTTTGCATGCTTCACTTATGTGCATCTTTTAGCGGCTTGCAAGCCACGAGCCACCTGCGAGTCCCTATTTCATTGCACTGTCTTGAGTATTTTTTCACACTCTCTCACACACTACCCTTACATAATTCCCACCTAAACACAAGGTTACTGATTACTAAATTACAAGCAAATTTGGCACAAAATAAAGCCAACAAGATGGTTGATTAAATTCAACCTTACAATTTCCCCCTTTGGCTATTCCGTGACAAAATCCTAAAACAAACTCTAGACTTAACATGTGAGTTGGGAACAGTTGAACAAAACTCATTCACACCTAACTCTAGAATTTGTGAGGCCCTTGAATCATAAGAACAAGTATCTTCTGATACACAACAACACAATTTGATCATTTTATGCAGAAAACTTGTAATGCATATGAAGCAAGCACAACACGATCAAGAAAAATGGAATAAAGCAATAAATCATGACTTGACCATACAAGCAATCACTATAGAATAACGACCACAGTGCTCATTCACATATGGAATGAACATCTAGACATGCAAGCTAATAAGCTTAAATGCAAAGTATCATTTGTATGTCCAACACTCAACCAATGTACAAAACATGTATGCATCTAGGAACAAGATCATACTGATGGAAAAATGCATATGCACAGCGGAAAATTAATGGATCTACTTCATTCGAAATTGATAACATGCACTATGTAAATTTTGAAATATGAGAACAAAAGAGTATACCTTAGTGTGGCGAATTTCAAAACAAAGATTGTAAACTCTTGGGAATACTTTTAATCTTCACTCCAATTCCACTAACACCCACGATGTGTAGTCTCTCAATCAGTAATGTGAATTTGTTCAAGATAGAATTAGAGAGTGTCTAACACTCACATACACCATTTCATGCAAGTTGTTAGTTTTTAAAAATCGGTATGTTTCTCTCTTATAACATACAATTGGGCCTTTCCAATCGGGCTAGTCTTTTGGGCCTTTTCAATTGGGCTCTAGTATGTGGCTTGGAGTGGGACCAAAAGGGACCAATAAGACACTAGCTCCAATGAACCTTGGACTTTTCTGTCAACTCTTGACAAGTCCAAAGTTACCATTAACTAGATTTAATACCACTATATAAATATAATTGCACTGTAGGCCTTATCTATAAATTATATCTCAAGACTTTATTGCGCATGCAACCCCCTCATAAAATATTCGTAGTAATACAAAGTCATAAATGTAAACTGTCATTTTGTAGATTATTACATCTTAATCCTTGAGTACTCGGTTTAATTCTTTTATGTTATTCATCATATATTTATGAAATCTAATTTCATAAATATATACTTTAATAATTTCTTACTAAAGTGGTTAGGCCTAACTCTCTGAATAACTGAACCCATTAAACTTATCTCAAGAGAATATTTTATATCTCCATTAAAAAACTATGAATTCCATCTTGAGAATATATGTTGCATCAACACTAAATGTGGCTGCTCAACATACTGAGGTTTTGACCGTTACTTTAGACCTCACTCTTGATATATCAAAGCAACCTACATTCTATGATCAGGTCCATTATTCTCTCAGGATTAAGAGTTTATGTTAATATAAGTTGTGAGATTTACTATTCAATTGACAGTCATTACAAGAATAATAAATCTCATAGTAGTCTAGTTCAATATGTCTTAACTCTTAAAACATATCAACATATCAACTAAAAGTCACTACTTCCATGATCAAGACATCATCTTAGTTGATATGTTATAGTCTTCGCAGATGAAATGCCCAATTTCATCACCGACTACGAACTATATTCTGAATTTACAAAGAACTTGTGATTTATATCTTCTGTGACTTTTCACATAAACCACATACTATGCATCTCATAAACTATATGATAATGTCTGAATATTCATGTTACTATTATTTCAGATAATAATAAAACAGCTTTATTAATTACAATATTAAGTCATACATCATGTCATACATAATATCATACATAATATTACATATAGTACCAAATAATAGGATTTAAGGGTACTAATCCTAACACTACTAGGGCACAAGAGTGATGTACTTAAAGAAAATGCAAAACATTGAACAACAAGTACTACGCTACAAAGCAAAGGTACAAAATAATAAAGTATTTTAAATAGCTAAGCATTATCATGAACTATGAGCAAAGCAAAAACATAGTTAATATAACACAAATCTTTTTCTCTCTTTCTCCCCCTATCATATCACTCCTCCTATCATGAATCATAGGAGCTGTGATGAACTTGGAACATGTATACCTGTAACCTAAAACGCTTGCACAAAACACATTAGACCCTCATGATAAAGCAAATAATAAAAGGACAAGTATAATGTAATAAGTAAATTGCGATCAAGTGAATATGATGTGAAACATGTAAGTAACTTGATCATACACCAAAACAGTCAAATAGAAATAACTACAATGATTACATAGTAAAGCAAATGATCATCCAAACATGCATTCAATGAAGCACAATAGCATAAGGAAGTATGCATGTCCAATATACAAACACGATGCAATACAAGAAAAAAATTAAAAATTAAAAGAAACAAACAAAACAAAATTTTCTTATTAACTTAAAGTCTTCTCCCCTTGGTATATGCATCTCCCCTATGGAATATCTCTCCCCCTACAAATGTGCATGAGAAATAGAATTTCTCCTTCTAAGGATGTGCACAAGAGTCATATAGAAATGACAAAACACTCCAATATACTCTCTAGAGTATACTCTACCCCTTTTTTGTCTGGAATAGACAAAGCGTTAAGGAGAAAATAGGGCAAGAGATAAAGGTATGAACAAGGAGAATGATACATGAGGGGTGCAAGATGAATTAGAAAATGAAACTCAAACCTAAGACAAAACAAAATGCTACAAAACATAAGGTAAACATGACATGCTAGGATGAAGAAACAAGGTATAGACCAATGCATAACATGCATAACAAGGGTAGCAAAGGTGTGTGCAAGAGGTGGCTATGTGCAATCCATAACCAATGCATGGAAAATGCACATGTGGGGCAAGGTGTGTTAAAACCACAACCAATGAATTAAACATGTTCCTAATGAGGAAGCATGAAAAATCCCAAAGTTTGGTATTCATCGGAATCCAAACAAGCGAGAAAATGCCTAAGAGACATTTTATCAAACACCTAGCATGCACACTATGAACAACAATGTGAAACAATGCATGAATACCATGAAATCCACCCCTAATACATGTTTTTTTTGCCATAAGAGGCCAACATCCAAAGCAAATACGCAAAAGAAACCAATCCCATACAAAAATTTGACAAAAAATAAGTTTTCCAACCCCTATGATGAAAATCCCAACCAAGAGCACAAAACTCAACAAAACAGAATTTAAGAATCCAAATCAATGAAACGAGTTTAAAATTACCTGAGAGATGTTAAGGAATGAACAGCCATTCAAATTGATTGGGTTTTGATATAAAAATATTGAAAGAGGGGTTTAAGAGAGGATGGGAGAGGTTTAAAACAGGTTTCCCACGAAAAGCCCTTTAAAAAGCTATTTTTCAGCGTTTCACGACTGAGCAAGTCGCGAAAATTTTCTTGAGTCATGGGTGAGTCACAAGATGAGTTGCAAAAGCTTTTGGATAAACTCATGACTTGAGTTGCACGACTGGCAAGTTGCGAAATGAGTCATGAAAATTTTCGTGAGTCGCATGAGTCACGAGCGAGTCGCAAAAAACTCAGACACCTGTTTTTCAACATAGAACATGTTTAAACAATGAAAAATGAAGTAAGCACATAACATGAACACAAAGAGTGATAAAAATCGCTTACAAATACATATATAATAATCAAAAATATTTTTGGATTGATTCATATATAGTAGAGCACACACACATCACATTTAAACAAGTACAATCAAATAAATGAATAAGGCATTCATGGAAAAAATTGGCCTTTGCCCCTTTCAAAAAAATAATCCAACATTTTGCTCTCTTTCCCAAACTAATTAGGAAAATACCCTTCTTTTGAAAATCGATTTTTTCAAAATCGAGTTAAGCCCTATAATGGCGTTTTTAAGGAGCCTATTGTGACATTTTAAGGACCTATAGTGGCGTTTTGTAACTCAATTTTTATGAAGTCAAGTTATAGGTAAAAAAAAAGAAAAAAAATTGCATGTAACTCGACTTTATAGAAATCAAGTTACAAAACGCCACATAGGTCCTTAAAATGTCACTATAAGTTCCTTAAAACGCCACTGTAGGGCTTTAGATATATATATATATATATATATATTTTATAACTCGATTTTAAGAAAATCGAGTTTCAAAAGAGGGATATTTCCTTAATTAGTTTGGGAAAGGGGGCAAAATGCTGATTTTTTTTTTTTTTAAATGAGCTTTTGTCAGTTTTCTCCAAGCATTCATTAAACATTAGGCGTGTATTATGTGTGTGTATCAAATGTGAAACAATCCTTAGTCTAGAGTGAAGTTTTAATGATCAATTCAATCAAGTCATACACAACTAGTACTAAGCAAAGTGGTCTATCTCAATTATAGAAGTGAACATATATGACCTTCCACAAGAAAATGATTACATATCTTTGAAGATTTTCATTTGGTTTCTTTACAATTCATAACATTTGATCATTTTGAATCAATACATCTCATTTTAAGATTGATGCCTGAAATTTTTTATCACAAAATAACTTGCTCAAATTCTTTTTAAACTTCTTAGCCTT
Source organism: Quercus lobata (assembly GCF_001633185.2). NCBI lineage: Eukaryota > Viridiplantae > Streptophyta > Magnoliopsida > Fagales > Fagaceae > Quercus > Quercus lobata. Next base: position 5,575,502 of record NC_044908.1, read on the forward strand.
TTTCTTTAAGAGTTTGTCATTTGGAATATCAATAACACCCAATGATTCAAATAACATGTCATCACAATCATGAGGATAGACATTCATAGAGGCATTTTCACAAACACGTAGCATGTTACATTCATCAACATCTAAAACATGCATAGAGGCATACAAAGTACTATCCAAGGCAAATAAACACACGGAGTCAAGGATCACACTTAGGTATTTAAACCATAACAAGTGTACCTACTCTGATACCAATTGAATGTTCAAATGTGTGTAAAACACCCTTGAACATTTAGACCCCAAATATCAAATTACCAATTCAAGCTTATCAACAAACAATGTACGTGCGGAAAATGTAAATAAGCTTTACATAGAATTGATAAACAATCTAAATCAAATAAAATCACATCCATAGGAGAAATTAAATGGCAAAGATTAAGAGAAGAGAGATGCAAACACAAGGACAACACAGCGATGTGTTATCAAAGAGGAAACCGAAGCCGTTAACGTAAAACCTCTCCGCCGCCCTCCAAGTGGTCAATATTCCACTAAAGAATCAAGTTGGGATACATGAACAATAGAAGACCCTCCAAGTCTAATCTACCTAGTGTATCTAAGCTCTACAAGCTCCTACTCCAATGAGGTTACACCGAACCTGTTTCTTCTTTAGCTTACCAGATTCCGCTATAACCCATAGCATCAACCAATATGAATTGGTTCCTTCTAAACTGCTTCCTAAAGTACCAAAAAACCTTCTCACTGATATGGGTAAGGTGAGAAAAGTATTTGATTAAAGAACCTCTCAAGGATGTAACAATGGAGAGCGTGAGAGTTGAGGAATTTGAAGAGTCACTATGTAAAGATTGTGGATGAGTCAATCTTGTTTTTCTCTAGGGTTTAACTCTTAAAATTCTCTCTGGAAGCTCTCTAAATTTTGTGGGTATAAGGGTTATTTATGTTGGAGTGAGAAAGGAATACGAAGAGTCAGTTTTTGCATAACAAAGTGGGCTGGCGACTTGACTGAGTCGTGAGTCCAAGCCGTAAGCTAACTGAATGGCCAGTCTGGACTTTTTGTCGTGTAGTACTACAGCTGGCATGACGGTTTAGCTTCTCTGCAAGCTTCACTCGTGTGCATCTTCTAGCGGCTTGCAAGTCGAGAGCCACCCGCGAGATTCAGCCGCAAGTCCCTGTTTCACTGCACAATCTTGAGCATTTCTTTACATTCTCTCACACACTCCCCTTATATGATTCCCACCTAAACACAGGGTTACTAATTGCTAAATTATAAGAAAATCTAGCACGAAATAAAGCCAACAAGATGATTGATTAAATTCGACCTTACAACATCGTCTCTAAACATCTCTGCTACTTTTTGTCCAACGCCCACATCATTCCTCAAGGTCAAACCCTCAAGGTCAAACAAGTAATGAAAGGAAGCATAAATCTGAATTTACAAAATAAGTGTCAAAATCTTAATGAGTTCTTTCAAGGACTAAAAAATTATAAGAAACAGAGAAAGAATAAGAAAGATAACCTCACATTGGTAAAATCTTGATTTTCATTTAGCATTATCAATGAATATTGTCAATGAAGATAGCAATATCACCCTCGCCCCAGTTTAGTTCCTTGGTTTTTTTCTCAATACTTGTTTTAAATTCCTCTGGCATGTCTTCTATCTTAAACTCACGAACACTCTTTAGACTCCCCAACCCAAAAGGACCATCAATCTCTTGCAGGATCGTATCTCCAGCCACTTCAAGTTTGGCATTGCTTGTTCCTTCAGAGTCCATTCTTCTAGCTCATGAAGTAGGAAGAACTTCAGAAATAGAAGCTGGCAAAAGCCTCCATTGGAACAACCATTCTTTTCCCAATATAAGAACCAGAGTAGAAACTGAGCGATTGGAGGTTGTAAAACTTCTCCAACTCTGGCATTGGATCATTTGAAAGCTAAAAGGCCGATAAGGTAAGCACAGTCAGTCTTTGAGGGAGTCCAATAATGTTTACAATGATGGATGGCTTCAATAGTTTCCTAAATAAATATAGGTCGGAGAGATTTACTAGGCCCAACAAGTGATTCCAATCAATATCTTGAGGTTGACCCATTTCATCAATTGATTTCAACTTTAATGTTTGAATTCTATAAGACTTTTTGCCAATTCATTCTGTTGTGACAAGTCCAACTGGAATGCTAGTTCCAATTTTCTAAGATTTTTCAACAATTTGAGGGCATCCTTCAGAGGACTATCGTTATCCATAAATGCATCCCACAGTACTTGGAGATTTTGCAGTAAATTCCCTCTTAGGTGATTTAGAAAATTACCTCTATGTTGAGGAGCAATCTTGCTTCGATAAATTCCATTCATGTATAGGTTTTGAAGATTCTGCAACTTCCATATTGACCCTAGATGTTAACATGTATTGTGTTATGGGCTTTAGGCCCAACTAGGTTACTTGTACAGCACACATTCTTGTACTACACTCTTACTTGCACTACACTCATATGCCTCCTATATAAAGGCACTCATGTATATTCTTTCACTGAGAAATACAATACAATTATTCAGTATTTCTAACATGGTATCAGAGCCACTGCTCTGACCTTTTCTTAGCAGTCTTGTCTTTATTAGTGTGACTCTATTCTCAACATCGCTTCCGCCATCACAACAGTCGCCGCAGCCTTTCGTCGTTGAACCTCCGACGTCTTCCAGCCGTCATCCTTGGGTTCCAAATCTACAGCCACTGTCATCCTTAGGTTCTGAACCTACAATCATCATCGTTAAATTTCACACTATACAGACCACTACCCTTTGCATCACTGCTGCAAATCTTGCTCCGATTACATTTGTGAAGGTACCACTAAGATCGTCTTATGCCAATCTACACATTCATGGAAGCCTCGATGCCATCGGAGACTGCACGTGCCCCCATGCCACTACACATCTAGGTTTTTCCTCACGCGCTTCCATGTGTTGCATCTTTAGGTCACGCGCCCTAACGCACCTCAACCTCCCACTGTTGTCGTCCACGTCAGCCCTAGTTCCACCGTTGCTGATGTCATTTGCTTGCATCAGCCGTTGACGTCATCATTTGACTTTTGGAGGTTCGACCGTTGACTTTAGCAGGTTTGACCGTTGACTTTCGTAGGGTTGACCGTTGACTTTTTCCCAAGCTTGACTTTTTGCAGTCCAGGTGCTCCTTACCCAGTTTTTCATGTAGATTTAATTTTTGTAGTCCATTTTTGCATATTTTGCTTCTAAATAAAAAATAAGTGTAAGTCTTCTTCCTTTTGAAACAATCTTCGCTAACAATCCAACAAACGTTTTTGCAAACGTTTTGACCATAATATTGAGATTTGCTATCAATGCAAAAAATTAGCTATTTCCATTTTTACTGCTACAGTTGCTACAATTGAGAGTGTCCAACCCATGGCTCACATCTTTGCACAGTCTCAGTCTTCTAGATCCAATTTCACTATTTCCAAAGATGACCTTGTAAACCTCTAACCTCTCGGTTCCTAGGGTCTTTAATGTTCTTGGCCTTTCTTATAATTTATTTTCTGTGGGACAATTAGCTAAATTAGGTTATCGCATTCTCTTTGATTATTATGGGTGTATTGTGCAAGATCCGAGGATGGGACAAGAGCTCAGGACTAGTCCCAGAGTTGGGCGTATGTTTCCCGTGGATAACCTTCGTCTTCCACTGGTTGCTTCTATTTCTGTTGCTGCAGCTACTACAGTTTCTTCAATTCCTTCCCTTGTACTTTGGCATACCCGACTTGGTCACGTATCTTCCTCTCGGATACAACAATTGGCTTCTAGAGGTTTGTTAGGTTTAGTGTTTACAGAAAATTTTGATTGTGTTTCATGTCAGTTAGGAAAATAACTAGCTTTGCCTTTCAATACTAGTGAATCAATATCCATTGATATCTTTGACCTTATTCATTCTGATGTTTAGGGGCCTTCCTCTGTCTCTAGTATTGGTAGGTCTTGATATTTTGTTGTCTTTGTTGGACTTTATATTACTTAAGCCAAGTATGCCTCTGAACTCTTGTCTTGAGCTAGACTCACTGATAGCAAGACTATTGACACTCCAGTTGAGCTTAATGCGCATCTGACTCCTTTAGGGAGGAAACCATTGTCTAATCCCAAGAGGGAGCTTCACACACATATACACTTAGATTAGGATAAAGTAGAAATTCTATCTTGTATTAAAAAAAAAAATAATAATAATAAATAATAAAAAAAGAAAATAAAAGCATAGTCTGCTTTTATGCTTTTTATTTTTGTTTTCTTGCTCTTTGTTAATGATGCATTAGTCACTCACCTCTAAACATTATCAAAGCATCCTAAGCAACTCTTACTCATCTTTTAAGTTAGTTTTAAGCAAATTTCTTTATTTTGAACCCTGTCTTTTTGTGTATTTCTACTTATCTATTTCAACATTCTCAGTTAAGCTACACTCATTTTATGAATATGCTACTTCTTGATAGCCCAACATTGGGTACCATAAAGCATAGTTGGTCTTTTAGCAGTCTTAAAAATTTTCCCTTTTAACTTAATAGGTATTCTATGATTGCGCAACACCTCTTGATGCACTTCTCCCTTTCATCCAACCTACTCTTATCTTATAATTCACATCATTTTTAATCTCTAAATCTTTATGAATTATTGATCCAAATATCGAAAGCCATCACTTTTTAATATCTCTTGACCATAAAGTCTTATGACCCCTTCATTTTTGTTTGTATTTTTTTTACTAAATTTATATTCCATGTAATATGTTTTAATCCTATTTAACCGAGAACATTTAGATTCTAGAGTGTCTCACCAATTTTCTAATTTGGCACTAACTCCATTTTTAGTTTCATTCACTAAAACTATATCATATCAAAAAAGAATACACCAAGGGGCTTTCTCTTGAGTTGATTTAGTGAGTTTATCCATCACTAGCGTAAAGATACATGGACTTAATGCTAATTCTTGATGTAAACCTACAGTGATAGGAAACTTCCTTGTTCTCAAACTAGTTTCTGCTCTATCCTACATATCCTTAATCAGCTTAATATATATCTGAGAGGAACTCTTTTATTTTCCAAAACCTGCCACATAACCTCTTCAAGAACCCTAACATATGCTTTCTGTAAATCAATAAAAACCGATCATTGGAGGCTCTCTTTTTGCTTGTGTACAGTTTGGGGACTGTGATGCTTATGGTTTAGGACCAAACTTACTTGGTGGAGGGAAGTATTTCACCAAGTGGCGATGATAGATCTCCAATCTGTTGATAGCTTTAAAATGCTCAACAACTAGAATTATAACAGTTTTGTCTCCTGAGAATGCTAAAGCATTACGTATTTGGAAGTTTATGCCGGGAAGGCTATGTTTGAAATCAGACGCACAGACTCACCAATGTCAGCATGGGACACCTTATATCATAGTTTTCAAAGAAAAATGATGTGAGACAACAATTTCTTAAGAACGGGATAACTTCAAAAGCACAATGGTATACGACAATCACTCAATACTTCACAAAGGTTAAGTTTCTTTGATGGTACACGACAATCACTCTCTCCAAATTTTTATTCCTGAAAGATGTTTGTCTTTTCCAGTTTTCCTTCTCTAGAACTTTCCTTCCTTTATAATTAAAATTCTACCACAATTTTAGGATGTCTAGAAGATTGGTTAAAGACGAATTTTACTGCTAGTAATAGATTGGCCTATAAAACCTTCAACAATCCCATAGAATCACAAATTGTATGCACAATAATTCAGTTAAAAATATTAATGTAATAACAAATCTTATTGATATTACTTCAACAACAAACCACTTTCATCACATTGGAATACATTACTTATTACAAATTATGACTTTACATCACTTTATTATTATAATTATCATTGATTTTTGGAGTTATATTTACAAATTATGGTTCAACATTTGGTCCATTTCAGTCAACTTTGGTCTACTTTAGTCTTTTTCGGTTCATATCGGTCTATTCGGTCCACTTTGGTCCATTTTCGTTTAGTTTGGTCCAATTCGGCCACTTTAATCCATTTCAGTCCAATTCGGTTCATTTTGATCTATTTTAGTCTAGTTCAGTCCACTTCAATACATTTAGAGCATTCCAACCCAATTCAGCCACTTTAGTCCATTTTAGTCCAATTCTATTTGTTGGGGTTTATACCCTAAAATCCAATTTATTGGCATGTCATAAATAATTAAATTATTTAATTATATGAGACTATTTATTAATGAATTAATGGGACATTATCTTACTCCTTGAGATGCATTGCATGTGATTTATGTGAATAAGTCACAAAAGATATAAATAAAAAATTCCTTGTAAACTCAAAACGTAGTTCATAGTTGGTAATGAAATTGAGCGTTTCATCTACGAAGACTATAACACATCAACTAAAATGATTTGTCTTGATCATAGAAGTGAAGACTTCTAGTTGATGTTTTAAGAGTTAAGACATATTGAACTGGACCGCTGTGAGATTAATTATTCAATCAACAACTATCACCTGAATAATTAATCTCACAACTTCTAATTTCATAGACTCTTAATCTTGAGAGGGTAGTGGACGTGATCATGAAATGTAGGTTACTTTGATATATCAGGAGTGTGATCTAATATTCACGTTCAAAACCTTAGTATATTGGTTAACCACACATAGTGTTGAGAGAACACATATTCTCAAGATGGAATCCATAATCTCTTTATAGAGACACGAAATATCCCCTTGAGATAAGTTTAATAGGAACTGGTTATTTAGGGTCCCCACTTTAGTAAGGAGTTACTAAAGCTAATATTTATTGAAATTGGATTTCAATAAATGTGAATAACTAAAAGATTAAACCGGGTACTCAAGGATAAAATAGTTGTTTATAAAGTGACAGTTTATTATGACTTTTGTAAGGTTAAATTTAATCAACCACCTTATTGGTTTTATTCCTTATCAAATTTGCTTGTAATTTAGCAATTAGTAACCCTGTAATATCCCTATTAACTCCAATTCAGTGTGCTCACCAAGCTCTTCCATGAGGGCACTCAAATCATTTGAAGATTCCACATGAGCAATGGTCATGAATGCAGAGAAGTTTCCCTCTCCATCATAGCTTTCATCTGAATCTGAACTTGAAGAATCGGAGTCACTAAGAGTAGTGGCATACACCATGCCTTTCGCTTTCAAATAATTGGGACACTCTTTCTTGAAATGTCCATGTATGTTGCATTCGAAGCACGTGATTCCTTGTAAGGATTGAGAGTCCTTCCCATCTTTCCTCTTGAAATCTTTTTTCTCCTTTCTGAAATTTGAGAACTTTCCCTTCTCAGCAAACTTTCTATTTTTCTTGAACTTTAAGAACTTTCAAAAATTCTTCACAAGATTTGCCACATCTTTATCGACAACATCCTCATCCAATGAGTCGTGAGCTTCTATCCTCTCAATAATTGTCTTAAGAGCAAGGGATTTGCTCTTCCTTTGTGATGGCAATGACAGCTCATAAGTTTGAAGTGAGCCAATTAGTTCTTGAACTTTGATATCATCAAGGTCCTTACTCTCTTTAATTGCTGTAACTTTTGCATAGAAGCTCTCTAGCAATGATTGAAGGATTTTCCTCACTATCTTTTAGTCCTTCGTTTTCTCACCCAAATTGAACTTGCCAATGACCACCTCATTCAGCTTGCATAGAATGAGTCAAATGACTCATCCTCACTCATTTTCAACTCTTCAAATTGAGTGGTTAGCATCTGCAATTTAGTTTCCTTCACTTTCTTCATTCCTTCATATGTGGTCTCTAATATTTGCCACGCCTCCTTGTGAATTGTGATGTGAGATATCCTATGAAACTCATCTAGAGATACACCATAAAAAATAGCATTAAGTGCCTTGCTATTTGCATTAGCTGCCATGAAGGCTACCTTATCCCATATGGATTTGGCAGCCTCTGGCCTAGTCCATCCAACATCCATCGCATCCCAAACGGTTTCATCAATTGAACACAAAAATGCCCCCATCCGGACTTTCCAAAATGCATAATTGCTTCCATAAAAATATGGTGGAGCATTTAAAGATTGAGACTTGTCCATCTCAAACAGGGTTAAGGATCACACTAAGGTAATTAAACCCTAGCAAATGCAGTTGCTCTGATACCAATTGAATGTTCAAATAGTGTGTAAAACATCTTGAACGTTTAGACCCCCAAATTACAAATTACTAATTCAAGCTTATTATCAAACAATGTATGTGTGGAATATGAAAATAAGCTAAACCAGAATTGATAAAACAATCTAAACCAAATAAAATCACAACCACAACAAAAATTAAATTGCAAAGATTAAAGGAAGAGAGATGCAAACACAAAGACAACACAACGATGTGTTATCGAAGAGGAAACCAAAGTCCTCGGTGTAAAACCTCTCTGCCACCCTCCAAGCGGTCAATAATCCACTAGAGAATGAAGTTGGGATACATGAAGAGCAAAAGACCCTCCAAGCCTAATCTAGCCAGTGTACCTAAGCCCTCTAAGCTTCTTGCTCCAATGAGGTTATACCAAACCTTTGTCTTCTCTAACTTATTGGATCCTGCTATAGCCCATAGCATCAACCAATATCAATTGGTCCCTTCCTAACTGCTTCCCAAGCACCAAACAGCCTTCTCATAGATATGGGGATGATGAGAAAAGGTTTTGGCTAATGTACCTCTCAAGGATGTAACAATAGAGAGGGTGAGAGTAGAGGAATTCGGAGAATCAAATGATGAAAATTGTGGATGAGTTAAACTTTTTTTTCTCTAGGGTTTCTCTCTCAAAATTCTCTCTGGAAGCTCTCTATATTTCGTGGGTATAAGGGTCTATATTAAGTAGGGTGTGTATGGAATGCAAAGAGTTATTTTTGTAACAAAGTGTTTTGGCGACTTAGCCTCGCAACTTGACTAAGTCGCGAGTCCGAGTTGCGAGCTAACTGCTTGGCAAGATTGGAAGATTTGTCCTGTAGTTTAACAGCTGGCGTAACCCTTCAGCTCCCCTGCATGCTTCACACATGTGCCAGCTTTAGTGACTTGCCGGCCGCGAGCCAGTCGCAAGGCCCTACTTGAGTGCACACTCTTGAGTTTTTCTTCACACTTTCTCACACACTATCCTTACATGATTCTCACGTGAAAATAAGGTTTCTAAATGCTGAATTACAAGTAAATTGGACTAGAATATAGCCAACAAGATGTTTGATTAAATTCAACCTTAAACTCTCAAATATATGTCTTGAATGAAAAGAGAGAAAAATATTAATATGCAACATGAGAACCAAGTAGAAAAAAGTAAGGTAAGGAGAAGGAAGAGACATATCTTGATCAAGCTGATTGTTATAAATTTTAAGTTTTGTTAAATATCAGCTAGAACAGAAGAAAATAAAACTAAAAAAGAAAACAAACATAATGTCTAATTTAGTAGTAGAAAATAAACAAGAGAAAAAGAAAGAAAGAAAAAAATTGCAAACCTGATAAACACAACTGGGATCAATCCTGATAATCAGGATCATCAAGAGGACTTCTTCAACTTCTGGAGGCTCAAGTTCTAAAAATGGTTTCAAACGTTGGCCATTAACTTTAAACATATCACCATTTTTAGGATTTTCAATCTCAATAGCACCATGGGGATAAACAATGCGAACTATGAATGGACTAGTCCATTAAGATCGTAAATTACCTGGGAAGAGATGCAAACGAGAATTATAAAGAAGAACTTTTTGACTAGGTTCAAATGATTTTCTCAAGATGTTTTCATTATGAACCCTTTTCATTCAGTCCTTAAACGATTTGGCACAATTGTATGCATCATCGCGAATTTCTTCCAACTCATTGATTTGGAGTTTCCTTTCAGCACCTGCTTTGTTAAGATCAAAATTCAACTGCCTAACAGCCCAATAAGCTCTATGCTCTAACTCAACAAGGAGGTAACAAGCCTTATCATACACAATTTGATAGGGAGACATTCCAATGGGAGTCTTAAATGTTGTACAGTATGCCCACAACGCATCATTGAGTCTTAAAGACCAATCTTTCTGAGTAGGGTTAACTGTTTTCTCCAATATTCTCTTGATTTCCCAATTAGATATCTCTACTTAATCACTTGTCTGTGGGTGATAAGGTCTTACAATCTTATGAGTGATGCCATATTTCTTCATTAGTTGCTTAAAAACTTTATTGCAAAAGTGCTTTCCTTTATCACTAATAATGGCACGTGGTGTACCAAACCGTGCAAACACATTCTCTCTCAAAAACTTGACTACAACCTTGTGATCATTAGTTCTACATGCAATAGCCTCAACCCACTTAGAAACATAGTCAACCATAACAAGGATGTATAAGTTATCAAAAGAATTAGGAAAAGGACCCATGAAATCAATACCCCAAAAGAAATACTTAACCTCAGCCAGAAATTTTGACCTATCTTGTTTAGTCCAATGCGAAGGCATTTGATTAGTGACACGATAGTTTTCAATATTAGCTTACCAAGGTCTCTGGGATACATGCAACAACTGTTCATCAGGGAAAGATTCAAGAATTGGTAAATTGTCATCATTTTGCTCAACGATTAATCTAGACAAATGGTCTACTACTACATTTTCAATTCCCTTTTTGTCTCGAATCTCAAGATCAAATTCTTGTAACAATAAAATCCATCGGATAAGTCGAGTTTTAGCATCTTTTTTGGAGAAAAGATACTTCAGTGCAACATGATCCAAATAAATTAAGACCTTAGACCCAAACAAATAGGACCTAAATTTGTCTAAGGCAAAAACAATTGCTAACAACTCCTTCTCTATTGTAGAGCAGTTCATTTAAGCATCATTTAGAGTCTTACTAGCATAATAAATAACATGGGGAACCTTTCCAAACTACTGCTGTAAAGCAGCACCAATTGCATAGTTAGAGGCATCACACATAATCTCAAAAGGCACTTTCCAATCAGGTGGTTGAATGATAGGTGCAGAAATTCTCTTACATGCATGGAGACACTCATCATCAAACACAAATGGGGCATCTTTGGCAAGTAAGTTGCATAAGGGCCTTGAGATTTTACTAAAATCCTTGATGAACCTTTGATAGAATCCTACATGACCCAAAAATGATAAAATTTCCTTACCAGATCGAGGAGGTGGAAGGTTAGAAATCAAATCTATTTTGGCCTTATCAACCTCAATACCACTCTCTAATATGACATGCCCAAGAGCAATTCCCTTTTTCACCATAAAATGACATTTCTCCCAATTAAGAACAAGATTCTTCTCCTTACACCGCACTTACACTAAGGATAGGTGGTGCAAACATTCTTCAAAAGTGGACCCAAATACTAAAAAGTCATCCATAAATACCTCCAAAAATCATCCCACCATATTAGGAAAAATACTAATCATGCACCTCTAAAATGGTACTAGGAGCATTACATAAACCAAATGGCATGCGACGGTAGGCAATGGAAATTTGATTATATTCAGAATATCCATCAAGAAAACAATAATAAGCATGACCAACTAACCTTTCCAACATTTGGTCTATAAAAGGAAGAGGAAAATGATCTTTTCTTGTCATGGCATTCAACTTATGGTAATCAATGCATACTCTCTATCCAATTTGCACACGAGTTGGGACTAACTAATCATCCTCATTCTTAACAACTACTATGCCAGATTTCTTTCGTACAACTTGAACTAGACTCACCCAATTACTATTAGAAATTGGGTAAATGATACCCACATCCAATGGCTTCAAAACTTCAGCTCTCACCAACGCTTGCATAATAGGGTTTAGACATCTCTGCATTTCATGTGAAGTTTTAGCATTCTCTTCCAAGTGAATTCTATGCATAACCACAGATGGACTAATACTTTTGATATCAGCAATTGACCAACCTATAGCTTCCTTATGCTTTTCAAGTACATTTATCAATTGGCGTTCCCTAAGGTCATCCAAATCTGAAGATATAATGACAGATAAGGTCTCGAAATAAATTAAAAAGGCATATTTAAGTGTGTTAGGTAACGGTTTCAACTCCAACTTTGGTGGTTCCATAGCAGATGGGGGTGGGGATGAAGAAAGTGGAAGAGGGATCACTTTTGGTTGCCAAGTATTAGTACTTAAAAGAGGAACATAATCTAACAATGCATTGACCTCTTCAATTGAGTTTTCAATATCAAAATTACAAACAAAAAGATTTAAGCAAGCCTCTAGAGGATCCTCATAACTCGATTGTAGGAAAGTATCATGGACTAGACTCTCAATCATGTCAACCTCACAGATATCCTCATTGTCTAGCATTTGTTTACTTATGTGGAAGATATTAAGCTCAATGGTCATATTCCCAAAAGAAATCTTCATTACACTACTCTAAAAATTGATCAAAGCATTGGATGTGGCTAAGAAAAGGTGACCCAAAATGACATGGATTTGTGTATTGGCATTTAGAGCAGGCTCAGTGTCTAATACAACAAAATCAACAGGAAAATAGAATGTGTCCACCTTAATCAGCATATCCTCAACAATACCTCTAGGGATTTTCATAGACCTATCAGCTAATTAAAGTGTCATGGTTGTTGGTTCTAACTCCCCTAAACCTAGCTATAAGTATACTGAATATGGCAATAAGTTCACACTTGGCATAAGCAGGAACTTGCTAAATTGCATCAAGAAATGGAATGTTTATTTGCACTTGCTTAAAAACCTCTAAAACGTCTCCAAATTGTGCACTTTTTTGAGGACTGATTAACCTTTGAGGAAATGGAGCTTTAGGAACAAACCTCTTATCAAGGGGGGAACTAAGAGCATAAATTGGAGTGGCAGGTGGGTTGTCTTTCTTTTGTCCATGATCATCATTTGAACTATGAGTTCCTTTTTCCTTTAACACAATATTTTCATCATCCTCCACTTCTGGCATTTTCACTTGCTTATCAACTTTCTTACCAAACCTAAGGTTAGTAATAGACTGAACATGTTCTTGTCCATGAGTAGAACTAGAAGAACCATTGATGTCATACTGTCCTTCTGGGTTAGGTATAGGTTGACTAGGAAACTTTCCTTTTTCCCTCTCTCCGACTTGGGTTGCTAACTGGACAACTTGATTTTCCAACTTTGAAATAGCTTGAGTATTCAAATGGGTGGAACTTTTCATCTCTTGAATGGCTTGGCTAGTTGATTGCATGAAAGTTTTGGGAGACTCCTCCAAAGATGGTTGTTGTCTTGGTGGTGCTACAAATTGAGGTGTTGATTGAGGAATGGGAGGAGATGCTTGAGTAGGTGGATGAAATTGACATTGTTGATGCACTTGTTGTAGCCACCTATATTTATGGGGGAATGGTTCTGCCTCCAAGAGAGATTAGGATGATTTTGCCAATTTGGATTGTATGTCTCTGAAAATGGACTAGCAAGATGTTTTCCATAATTATTCAGTGCATTTGCTTGCTTAGTATAAAAGTCAGGGTAACAAACTATGGAAGGACACATTTGTGTTGTATGCATAGGACTTGCACAAATAGAGCATGCTTCACTTTGAAGTTGATTGACAGAATTCATCCCTCTACCTAAAGCTAAAGCTTCAACCTTACAAGTGATATTATCCAACCTAGCTTTTATGTCTATATCTTAATTGCAGGGGTAGATCTCTCTTTACGGTTGAAAAAATCCCATTGTTGTGAACTTTCAGGAAAATTGTCAAGAAATTTGTATGCCTTACCATCTACAAGACTAAAAAATCCACCACCATTCATGGACTCAATCATGTTACGATTTGTCTAAGTCAAACCATTATAAAAATATTATACTAGTCCCCATGTTTCAAAACCATGATGAGGACAGTTTAAGATTAAGTCCTTAAATCTCTCCTAACTCTCATAAAATTTCTCTTGTTCATCCTGATAAAAATATGCAATTTCTCTCCTCAAAGCATTGGTCTTGGCCATTAGGAAAAATTTAGAGAGGAATTTTGTGACCAACAGTTCCCATGAAGTGATAGATCTAGGTGACAAAGAATTAAGCCATGCTTTTGCCTTACCCTTTAAGAAAAAAAGGAATAAATGCAAGCGAACTGAGTCATCAGTGAAATTTTGGAACTTACAAGTAGCACAAATCTCAAGAAAATCTTTCGCATGCATATAAGGATCTTCTCTGTCCAATCCATGAAAAGTAGGAAGAAGATGGATTATCTATGGTTTCAACTCAAAATGTGTAGCAGTGGTTGCAGGCAATACTATGCAACATGGAGGGTTGGTGGTTATGGGTGAGAACAATTCCCTAAGAGTTTTTGAATCATCTCCTATTTCTCCCATTATGGATGAATAATCAAAACTAACAAGATGATTTTCTTCATCACATATCCAAGTTCTCATACACAAAGCACAAAGAATTTTTTTTTTCTATTTTAAAAAAAAATAAATTTTACTTTCCTAAACAAGTCCCCGGCAATGATGCCAAAAACTTGTTGTGAAATTCTAAAGTACTCGCATGCATATGAACCATACCGAAGTATAGTTTACAAGAACGAGGTCAAACCCATAGGGACTTGAATGAACGTAGGAAAATTAATTAAACCTTAACCAAATTAATTCTAATCTAGTTTAATAAAAATTGGTTTTTCTGAGATTAAATAAACTAAGAAAATAATAAAATTAAGCAAATAGTTAAACTAAGCAAAAGATATAAAGCAATAAAAAGATGTAAACAATCAAGAGATAGGAATTAAGATTTTAGAATCTGCCTTGTCAATTCATATCAACATATATTTATGATCATTAATTTTTCCCAACTTACTACATGATAATCTAGAAATCAATCTTGCTATCATGGAAAATATTCTCATTAAAATCCTTATTTTAAATATCAAAAGCATGTTCTTCTTCGCTTCTTGAGTATAAAACCAAATCGTCAATTGTATCTGTAGCCAAACAAATCACAAGATATATCTGAAAGTTCAAAAACGTGTACAAAAACACCTTTGAACGTTTAGACCCCCAAATTACAACTTAATCAATTCAAGCAATATGTCAAACAACTAGTGTGCGGAAACTTAACATATGCTATCATACGAAATTGATTAAATACTATCTAAGCCACAACAGATTAAAATCCACAGCAGATAAATAAAAGGCAAAGATAGAGAGGAAGGAAGATGCAAACACAAAGACAACACGCGACGTGTTATCGAAGAGGAAACCGAAGTCCTCGGCGAAAAACCTCTCCGCCGCCCTCCAAGCGGTAATCAATCCACTAGAAAATATAGTTGGGATACAAGGACAGCAATAGACCCTCCAAGCCTAATCTACCCAGTGCACCTAAGCCCTCCAAGCTTCTTGCTCCAACGAGGTTGCGCCGAACCTTTTTCTTTTCTAGCTTCCCGGATTTCGCTACTAGACCGTAGCATCAACCAATGAAGATTGGCTCCTTCCTAACTGCTTCCCAGAAATCCAAACAGCAGTCTCACAATGATGATGATGGTGAGAACCTGGTTTGGTATAATGCCTCTCAAGGATTTGACAATGGAGAGGAAGAGAGTTGAGGAATTTGAAGAGTCTCTAAGGTATAGATTGTGTGTGTGAATCAATCTAGTTTTTCTTTAGGGTTTCTCTCTCAAAATTCTCTCTGGAAGCTCTCTTTCAATCGTGGGTAATAGGGGTATTTATACTGGAGTGGAGAGGAATGTGAAACATCAGGTTTTTACAAAACAGGGGTGGCTCGCGGCTTGACCTCAAGGCTTGACTAAGTCACGAGATCCAGTTGCGAGATAACCGTATGGCCAGTTGTCCTGTTTTGTCCTGTAGTGCTCCAGCTAGCATGACTGTTCATCTTCCAGCATGCTTGGCACGTGTGCTGCTTCTGGCGGCTTGCAGCCGCGAGTCACCCGCGAGTCCCAGCCGCGAGTCTCTGTTTTCTTGCACACTCTTGAGCAAACTTCACTCTATCTCACTCACTACCCTTACATCAAACCCACCTAAATACAGGGTTACTAAATGCTGAATTACAAGCAAATTTGGCACGGAATAAAGCCAATTTGATGGTTGAATAAATTCAACCTTACAATCTCTCCCTTTGGCTATTCCGTGACAAAACTCTAAAACAGACTCTAGACTTAACATGTAAGTTGGGAACAGTTGAACAAAACTCACTCACACCTATCTCTAGAAGCTCTGAAGCACTTGAATCATATAAACATAATACTCCTGAAACACAACAATACACCATGATCATTGTAAGCAGAAAATTATAAAATGCATATGAAACAGGCAATATGTGATCAAGCAAAGATGGAGTTATGAAACAAACCATGGCTTGATCAACCAAGTGAACACCACAAGGTAGTGATCACAGTGCTCATTCACACTTGGAATGAACACAAGGACATACAAGTTAACAAGCACAAGGCAAGACACTTGTATGCTCAACACTCAACCAATGCATATCACACAAGGCATATGCATCTAGGAACAATCCTACAAGGGCACAAGAGTGACAGTACATAAACCAAAATGCATACCATTTAGATTAAAGTACTGATTTCAACATAGCATAAAGGCTGCAATAAGCAAGGTACATACCATAAAGCCTACAAACTATGCAAAAGACATAAACCCTAAAAGCTTACACAAGCACATGGGTACAAAACACAAACATCCTGAATAACAGTTTACAAAACACAATATCAACTTAAAGAGAAGAAGAATGTAAAGACACTCCCCCTTTGATCATGCAGACACTCCCCCTTTGATCATGCCTATCTCTCCCCCTTTTTGTCATGGAATAGGCTAGTCATCCTCTTCCAGTTTTCTCTGAATTTGATCCAGTTGAGTTTGAAGAGAAGTAAACTTCATATCCCACCGAGTGTTTTGATGGTGTAGAGAAGCTGTGAGTCCAGACATCTTTGTACTCAACTCGTGGACAGAGGAGACAATGCGATCAAGTTTCTCATCCAGGGAGAGAGTGCTAAACTGAGAGTCATTGTGAGATGCAGAAGTTTCTGGTTTAGCTCTCTTTCGACTATGTCCAATGCTTGCATTGAATGTACGCATGTTGATTGGACTTGGTTTGGACATAGGGGATTCATCAGCCATTGGATAAATTCCCTTGAGCTTCAAGATCCAGGAAATGAGACTGCAAAAAGGAACGCATATCCGAGACTCATTTTGAAGAACCGTTTTGCGCAGAACATGAAAGATATGAGCACAGATGTCTATTTCCACATCAGAGATTAGATCATGAAGAAACAAAGCCCGTCCAAGGTTCATATACCCGGTACTTGACAAAGGGTACAAATTGTGAAACATTACAATTGTAAGCACTCTCAGCTTTGGAGAGAGAGAGGAAACACTGATGGATTTGCCATTGGGCGAGAACTCCAAATCTTGACCAAGGCTTTCTTTAAGAAGCTCCTCATCAGGGCAGAGATCATCGTAAACCGGCGAATGTCGGAAAATGGGTCTGTTGATGTGAAGAATTTCTGCCAGATATGCAGGAGAGACAGAAAAGCTCTTTTTCCGAACCCAGCACTTAAGTTCATCTCCTTCCACAATTGCGTTGGCATAAAATTCTTTTACCAACTCTTCAGACACGTCATCCGGATCAGAGAGAAGGTAATTCCAATCCTTGTGAGCAAACCATTTCGGAATGTCAGTGTCATGAAGTGATGACTGATCCAAAGCTCTCTCTAGTAATGGTTTGGCATGAAGAAAGAAATTCTCATAAGACTGATAGGCTGCATATGATCTGAACCTGTCGGGATCGAATCTCTTCGATGAAGAACGAGTCCCTTTTGGTTGAGATGAGAAATCATCAACATCTATGACTGGTTCCTTCCCTTTGGAACTACCTCCTTTTACATCAGCCTTTTTGAATGGTGACATGACCAGTCTGTTAGTCGACGATCTTGAGCTGAAAAGAGGCAGACAATGGAGATCGAAAATGGAGGCACGGTGTGAATGGATAAGAGCAAATGAGAAAGACAGTGAACAGTCACAAAAAGATCGAGGGAAAAGAAATTTTAAAAACTGCCCCTGTATGTCCAAAACACGCGATTTTCTCGACTGAGACGAGTCGCCAAAAAGTCGCCAGATCAAGCCGCCAAAACACCCTGGGACGAAAATTTGAAAATTTTTCTAAGTGTTTTTCGCGACTGGAAGGTCTACCCGCGAGTAAGTCGCGAGCTGAGCCGCGAAAATCTCTGAGTGAACCTCGCGACTGGACCTTCCACTCGCGAACAAGTCGCCAAAAATGACCAGCGAAGATGCGACTGAGTCTCGCGACTTGACATACCCGCGACTGAGCCGCCAAAACAGGGCAAAACTGGATTTTTGAAATTTTCAGATTTTTCAAACAAAATACTTTCCAAAAACACCTAAAACACTCAAAAATCTTTTTGTGCTTGAATTAACAAAGAGTGAGCATGTGTAAACACATTTTATCAAGTACAATCACACAAATGAATATGACATTTATTGAACATAAACTTGTGTAATGTGTGTGGATATCAACAATGAGATAGTCCTTCGTCTAATGTGAAGCTTCAATGATCAATTCAACCAAGGCATACACAATTAGCACTAGATCATGTGACCCATCTCAATTATAGAAGTATGTATATATGACCTCCCACAAAACTTGATAACATGATTTGGAGCTTTACATTTGACTCCACTTTCAATCATAACAATTGATCTTTTTGATCTTTTGAGTCAATCACCTCTCATTGTGAGAGTGATATATGATATTTCACTTTAATGAATAAGCCTTTGGCTTTTTGAAAGAACATTCACTTCAATATAAGGTCGCTTACCCTTTTTCCTAGTCAAATACTAGAATGTGCGACAGGCTTTTGCAGCTCAATATCTCTTTTCATTTGGAGATTTACATTTGGTGAGCTCTTTTTAGCAAAAAAAAATAAAGAGTGGGAAGATATATAGACACAAGTCTATGCAAGTCTCAAGATCAACAAAACCATTCACTAATCATTCATGACAAGTTTGAAGATCTATTTACAACAATCACAAAGATTTCAAGATTTTTCCCACAGTGATATAAGTGCATGAAAACAAGCAATGCTCGAAAATGCACAAAGCCATTAGCACAAAGATACAAGGCAAAACAAGTTTTGAGACAAAAGCTCAACAGAGTCAATCAAGCTTTTTGATTTTCTATTTTTATGTGATTTTTGGATTTTTGACATAAAAGAAGAAAAATGATTGAACAATCAAAGAAAGAACCAACAGAATTAACAGAAGGACAAACAAACAATAAACATATTGCACAAAGGGCGAACAAGGAAGTGTGTGCCACATCACAAGCAAATATATCAAATTATAAATATGTGAAGCACACAACACACAAGAGAATCAAGGAATTGTACCGACACCAATGGTCTTACGGAGTGATTCAAACCGTGGACCATCGAGAGGCTTGGTGAAGATGTCCGCCTTTTGATTGTCGGTGTGTATGAACTCAAGACACACAACTCTTTCCTCTACCAAATCCCGAATGAAATGGTAGCGTATCTCTATGTGTTTAGACTTAGAATGCTGAACAGGATTCTTGGAAAGATTGATGGCACTGGTGTTGTCACAGAAGACACACATCGTTTCTTGAGGAATTCCATAGTCATGAAGTAATTTCTTCATCCAAAGAAGCTGAGTGCAGCAACTTCCAGCAGCGATGTATTCTGCTTCTGCAGTAGATAGAGACACTGAATTCTGCTTCTTGCTCATCCATGAGACAAGATTGTTACCAAGATAAAAACAGCCGCCTCAAGTGCTTTTCCGATCGTCTACACTGCCAGCCCAGTCAGCATCTGAATACCCAGCAAGACAATCATTTGAGTCTTTTGAATACCAAAGACCATAGTTTGCAGTACCATTCACATATCGAATGATTCGTTTAGCAGCAGTCAGATGAGATTCCTTCGGATTAGCTTGGTACCTGGCACAAACGCCCACACTGAAAGCAATGTCCGGTCTACTGGCTGTAAGGTAGAGCAAACTTCCTATGATGCTCCTATACAATGTAGGACTTACTTCAACTCCCGACGAATCCACATTCAGTTTAGTGGAAGAGCTCATGGGGGTGGAGGCATGTTTTTTGGATTCTAGTCCAAACTTCTTGACAATGTTTTTGGCATACTTTTCTTGAGATACAAAAATACCCTCCTTCTGTTGTTTGACTTGAAGACCCAAGAAAAATGTGAGCTCCCCCACCATACTCATCTCAAACTCCTTCTTCATCTCTTCAGAAAATTCAGTAGCACGATCTTCGATGGTTGCCCTAAACACTATGTCATCAACATAGACTTGTGCCACAAGGAGATAACCTTCATCATTTTTGACAAACAGAGTTCGATCTGCATACCCTCTCTTGAAACCTCTGTCTAGAAGATAATGTGTAAGACGATCGTACCAGGCTCTAGGTGCTTGTTTTAAGCCATAAAGGGCTTTCTTCAATCTTAGTACATGATCTGGAAAATGAGGATCTTCAAATCTTTTTGGTTGCTCAACAAATACTTCTTCATTTAGATATCCATTCAGAAACGTGCACTTTACATCCATTTGATAAAGTTTGAAATTCAAGGTGCACGCAATGGACATGAGGATGCGAATGGATTCGAGTCTTGCCACTGGAGCAAAAGATTCATCAAAATCCACTCCTTCAACTTGAGTGTATCCTTGGGCTACTAACCGAGATTTGTTTCGAATTATTTCTCCATCTTCATCAGTTTTGTTTTTAAAAATCCATTTTGTGCCTATAACATGAGTGTTCTCGGGCCATGGAGCAAGTTCCCACACATCATTCCTTACAAACTGATTCAGCTCTTCATGCATTGACTCAACCCAATTCTCATCTTGAAGAGCCTCTTCAACCCTTTTTGGTTCAAATTGTGCAAGATAACAGTGATATGTCACATGATTGGCTAGCAGAACGTTTCCTTTCCTGAGGCGAAGACCGTCATCAAGAGATCCTATGATATTACTTTCTGGATGATTCTTGATAACTCTTGAAGATGGCCTTTTTGAAGTGGAAACTTCATCACTACGAGAGATAGGAGGATGGACTTCCGGAGGAGTAAGAGGGCTTGATGTTCTAGACATCGATCTCGTTTCCATTCTTGGGTTGATGGGAGTTGATTCTACTTCTGGTATAGGTTCTTCACCTTCTATATCCAAAGCTTCTACCTCAACATCGGCCTCTTTGGTGCTCGGCCCTTCTACATCATCAATCATTTCCACCTTAGGTAAGGCATCATCAATCTTGACATTTATGGACTCCATCACAGTTTTTGTTCTCTTGTTAAACACTCTATACGCTCGACTTGTAGTAGAGTAGCCAAGAAAAATACCTTCATCACTTCTCGCATCAAACTTCCCAAGATTCTCTCGATCATTTAGGATATAGCATTTACTTCCAAACACCCGGAAATACTTCACTTTTGGCTTCTTCCCATTCCATATCTCATAGGCAGTCTTCTTTGTACCAACTCGAAAGAAAATCCTATTGCCAATGTGACACGAGGTGTTGACAGCTTCTCCCCAAAATCTTTGAGATATTTGCTTGTTAAGCAACATGACTCTTGCCATCCCCTGAATCACACGATTTTTTCTCTCTACCACTCCGTTTTGTTGTGGAGTTTTGGGAGCTGAAAATTCTCTTTTAATTCCATTCTTCTCACAGAAGGACTCGAATCTTGCATTTTCAAATTCCCTCCCATGATCACTTCTAACTTTGGCTATCGGAATCCCTTTTTCGTTTTGTAGTTTCTTGCACAGAATCTCCAACCTCTCACAAGCCTCTGATTTTTCTCTAAGGAAATCAACCCAAGTGTATCTTGAGTAGTCGTCCACAATAACCATAATGTATCTCTTCCCCCCTAGGCTTTCTGTTCTGGTAGGCCCCATTAGATCAACATGAAGTAACTCCAAGCACCGAGAGGTGGCTATCACACTCACCTTGTGATGACTTGCCTTAGTTTGCTTCCCCATTTGACACGCACCACAAACGGTCTTCTTCACTTTTCCAAACTTAGGAAGTCCCTCGACTGCTTCAAGTTTTGAAACTTTCGCTACTTGTTTGAAGTTGGCATGCCCAAATCTGTGATGCCACAACTCCAACGTATCCACACGAGCACTTCTACACGATATGGGTGCCGTGGGAACAATTCCATAACAGTTATCAGTAGTCTGATTTCCTTCCAAAACCTGAATCCCCTCTTCATTGATGATCAAACATCCCTTCTTAGAGAATTGTACCAGAAAATCATCATCACAAATTTGAGTGATGCTCAGCAAATTCGCCTTCAGCCCTTTTATGTATAGCACATCTTTCAACAACGGCAAACCAGGTATCTCAATGGTTCCTTTGCCTAGGACTTGAGCATGACTTCCATCACCAAAGGTCACATAGTCACCGACCTTTTCTTTGAGTGTCTTGAACAGAGACTTATCCCCTGTCATATGGCGAGAACACCCACTGTCAAGATACCACAAACACGCATTAAACACCTTCAATGAGGCATGCACAAATAGGTTCACATGTGATAGACATTCTTGACCTTCAAACACAAACTCATCATTTGTTTTCATGCTTCTTTCAGTTTGATTCTTCATTTTCAGATTCTCAATCATTTCACACAACATTCTATTCTTTCTTTTATATTTCTTAATCAATGATTTAGATTCAGATATGCTACTGTGTAAGACATAATTTTGATTTTCAAGACATTCCAGCATGTGAACAAAAGCTCTAACATGTTTCTTAGTTTTTAACAGCTCTACAAAAACATCAGTAAGACACCTTTCAGACATATGCATAGAGTCATTTTCACAAACACTTAAGCTACAGTTCAGCATGGTATATTCCAAAACAATCAATCACAACACAGGGGTCTAGGATCATACTTAGGTAATAAAACCACAACAAGTGTACCTGCTCTGATACCAATTGAAAGTTCAAAAATGTGTACAAAAACACCTTTGAACGTTTAGACCCCCAAATTACAACTTAATCAATTCAAGCAATATGTCAAACAACTAGTGTGCGGAAACTTAACATATGCTATCATACGAAATTGATTAAATACTATCTAAGCCACAACAGATTAAAATCCACAGCAGATAAATAAAAGGCAAAGATAGAGAGGAAGGAAGATGCAAACACAAAGACAACACTCGATGTGTTATCGAAGAGGAAACCGAAGTCCTCGGCGAAAAACCTCTCCGCCGCCCTCCAAGCGGTAATCAATCCACTAGAAAATATAGTTGGGATACAAGGACAGCAATAGACCTTCCAAGCCTAATCTACCCAGTGCACCTAAGCCCTCCAAGCTTCTTGCTCCAACGAGGTTGCGCCGAACCTTTTTCTTTTCTAGCTTCCCGGATTTCGCTACTAGACCGTAGCATCAACCAATGAAGATTGGCTCCTTCCTAACTACTTCCCAGAAATCCAAACAGCAGTCTCACAATGATGATGATGGTGAGAACCTGGTTTGGTATAATGCCTCTCAAGGATTTGACAATGGAGAGGAAGAGAGTTGAGGAATTTGAAGAGTCTCTAAGGTATAGATTGTGTGTGTGAATCAATCTAGTTTTTCTTTAGGGTTTCTCTCTCAAAATTCTCTCTGGAAGCTCTCTTTCAATCGTGGGTAATAGGGGTATTTATACTGGAGTGGAGATGAATGTGAAACGTCAGGTTTTTACAAAACAGGGGTGGCTCGCGGCTTGACCTCGCGGCTTGACTAAGTCGCGAGATCCAGTCGCAAGATAACCGTATGGCCAGTTGTCCTGTTTTGTCCTGTAGTGCTCCAGCTAGCATGACTGTTCATCTTCCAGCATGCTTGGCACGTGTGCTGCTTCTGGCGGCTTGCAGCCGTGAGTCACCCGCGAGTCCCAGCCGCGAGTCTCTGTTTTCTTGCACACTCTTGAGCAAACTTCACTCTATCTCACTCACTACCCTTACATCAAACCCACCTAAATACAGGGTTACTAAATGTTGAATTACAAGCAAATTTGGCACGGAATAAAGCCAATTAGATGGTTGAATAAATTCAACCTTACAATATCCAATTCTAAAAATCAAGTCATAAATTATATCCATTGACAAACAGATCACAAACGATATCTAATTTTATAATCAAGAATTAATAATCCAAGCATTCAATTAATTAAGACAAATCCTAAATCATGAGAAAAACATGATTGAACTCATATCTAGAATCCCATCTTAGTCAATTGATATGAAGCAAGAACAATTTAAATCATTAAAGAACAACTATTGTGGAAAAAATCAAATCACATAAATATTACTGATAATCCTTAACAAGGTTTCATCCTCAACCCTAATTATAAATTTAGCTACTCATAGTAATTGAAATAAATCACAAAAATAAAATACTAAACATTAAACTAGAAAAATAAATAAAACTGATTGTCATGGAAGAAAACCAAGGAAGTAGCTGCACTCTCTATGTTTAGCCCTCAGCCCTAGCACTAGCCTCGGGCTCTTCTGAATTTTTCCCTAAAGAGCCTTTAAATAGGTTAAGGAATCCTATTACAAGTTGAATTCCCATTTGGAGAAAATCCCAGATTTTAGGGTTCATTTAACCGACGATTTTGGCCCATGTGTTTTCAGAATTTGGACTTTTAGTAACTAAAAAGTTGTAGCCCTTTAAGTTAACTTTCTATCTCAACTTGAATCATATCGATTGGACATCTGAGCCGAAAGTTATCCTAAAAATACTAACTAATGTGAAGGCTAGAATCATAATCCAAATTGGACTTGGATTTGATGCAAATTTCCTTTAATTCCTTGCTCCAATTGGACTTAAATTTAAATGAGCTGGCCTTCTTTAACTTCATCATGGCCCTTGTAAAAGTAAAGTCTATTAGCTTTCTTCTTTGCGCAAATCCACTTATTTAATTCCATTCTCCTACAAAAGACAAATTCATGCAATAAGATTCAATTAAGCACAAAATTGATTATTCAGCATTATTCCAAAACCAAATATGAAATGCATGAATTAACTCAAAATAAGTATGATAATTCTTTCTAATAATGATATAAATTTGTAAAATTAAGCTATTATCGATGCACATCAAGCATCTAAGAAGATACTATCAATGAAGGATTAGCCTGGACAAGCATCACCATGGATGAGCATCATGAACATAGTTGAAGTTATGTATTGTTTTCCTCATGTTTATTACTAGTATTGCATGTTTTTAAATTTGTTAATTCCCTAAAAGTGCATTAGTTTCCAACTTTTGCACAGTCTATGGATTAATTTGTGATAGACGAAGTCATGTACTTAGTCTATCTGTTTGTATATATTCCCTAAGGCATTAGCTTCTAAGCATGTGCCATGCTTGTGGACGATGTTTATGTTATGTATATACAGTTTGGGTTTCCAATGTATATAATGTTGTATAATTTTCATGATTTCATTTAAATTACTCCATAAAGAAGGCTAAAGGCCCAAGACGAGTAAAATCTCTAGATGCGGGGATGTAATGCCTATAAGTTTTCCTTAAAATAAGGATAAAGCAAAGAAAAATAAACCAAGGTATATTCATCTAAGCACTAGATGAGGTAAAACCTAAGGTATATTCATCTAAATTAATGAACAAAGAAAAATATGCATGTAAAAATATTTCAAAGTCCATGGATGAATTTAACCAGCCAAACAGTCCAATTTTTGTACAAGTAAATGCTGGAAACATCTTGACCAAAGACAAGTAAAGGATCGTCCAACCTATGGATGAGGAGTAATGCAAGCTATAAGTCAAATATATGGACGAATAAAGCCAGCAAAAGAAATCCCATTCGTAGACGAGTTATACTTGTAAAATGTGAAGAATGGTAAAAGTGTTGAGCATGAAAAATTTATTTAAGCATGGACAATGTAGAAAAAGAAAATTCGTTCATACATTTAGGGCGAGATAAAATGTTCTCATAAGTGGACGGGCCACACTTAAAACCATAGAAATAATATGGATGATGTAAATAAAATTTGTTCACACAAAGCATATAACATGTTCAACACCAAGTGAGAAATGAAAATAAAAGCAAACATTCATTCATAAAAATTAAAGAAGGGTAGACAACCACCATCCAAAAACCCTTGAGTTTTTCAAAGCCAATGAAGGCAATTGTATTTGTTGCTCGTCTATAAACTTGGACTAGGGAATTGTACTTGAATGAATTTTAAAATGTGAAGCCCAAAACAACGAACATTTCCAATAAACTAAAATAATAAAAAATATTTCTAAAGGAAAAATAAATTTACAAGGATAAACAGCTGATGCATCACCCCCAAACTTTGGGTCGTCCTTGCTGGCAGCAGTGGCATACTGAGCAAGTTCAATTGAGGCATTGTCCACCACATTGACATCTTCGGAACTCATCAGAAGTAGGGAACTCTTTGTGGCAGTGGGAATTTCGAAGGAGTCAAAGTCCACCTCAGGGTAGGTCTCCTTGGCATCAACACGGAAGTCCTCATAGCCAACAACATAGTGATGATCAAGACGATTTGTGAACTCATCTGACTTAATAAAGGCTGCAATGGCTTCTTCCCGAGCTTTCTCCATGGATGAGGTGAGCCCTAAAACCTTCCCCTCAAGGTGGTAATATGAGTCTCTTTTTCAATGGAGTCTGCCTTGAACTCTTCTACCTCATTTTTCAACTTCGTCTCAATTCCTTATAGACAAGTAAGATCCCCAATCAATCAAATCACCTCCCTTTTCTTCAAAAGAACTTCATTCTTCAGCTCTAAGCTCTTCTCCTTGGAACCTTGGCCTCATCACATAGCTCCTTGGCTTAGGTCGATGTAGTGTAGAACTTCGCCATAGCCTAAAAGGTAGATGGACGAGGGAGAGTTTAAAAAATTTCTTCGTTGAATCTTTTAGAAAATAAAACTAAGATAAAGAAAACCACATACCTTAAAAAGGTCATCAATAGCAGAATGCTCAGTCTTTTACTGACATATTATAACATGAGTTCACCTCGTTGTCAATAATAAGCTCTTTGAACGTCCTACAAGCATAGCCCTCGTCTAACACCAAGTTAGGAGCAGGCTTGGATTTCTCTAAAGGATGAGCCTTATAAGGAGCTTTGGCTGCAAGAGGAGGGAGGTCCTTAGACTGGATAGATGGAGTCGTCTGGGTACATGCCAAGTTCACTGCAGAGGTATCCAGGTGTACCATCGTAGATGGGAATTTAGGAACCTTAGGGGGAGGAGTCTTGCTTGACGTTTTCTTCTTAGAACCTTGACAAGTAGGAAGTTCACCAAGGTCCACAAAGCTGGATATACCCTTCCTCTTCCCAGCCTGGCTGATAGGCTTCTGGACGTTTAAAGGAGTGGCATCATCCAGGACCTAAACGTCCTCTTCACCACTGGTAACAGCTTTTTCCTTGTTTTCCTTCATCGTGGCCAACCCTATGGAAAAAAAGACAGAGTTAGTTAAAAAAAAGGAGTATGGAATATACTTACTTCGACGAGTAGTCTCCTTGTGTGCAAGGTTCTTTGTAGTGGGCTCAGGACCAAGTCCCTATGTAGCTAGATGACTGAGAGTCACTAAGCTGTGGAAGGATCTCTCCAGGAAGGCATGTACTTGGTCAATACGCTCCAAATAAAAATTGTCCAAATGTGGATGAGTAACAGTTGCACCAATACAAGAAAAGGTTAGATGAGTAAAAAAAAGTAAGAAAAAATAAACAAAAGGAAGGAAGGAAGACATACCCTCAGGACGAAGACAAAATAGGGAGCTGGTAAAAGGGGGGAAGGGGGCACTATTTACATCAACTAGGTCCCTAGCTCAATTCCCAGAAATAATAAAGTATTTAGTCCTCTAAAGCCTGTTAGAAGAACTGCGGCCCTTTATCAAACAAAATTGAGGGCTCCTAGACGAGAGATGGTAAAAACCAATAGATTGTTTTATCTCTGAGGGCTTATAGCAATAAAGGAACTCGTCCACTATGATTGGACAGTTCCCTTTCAATGCCTCATGCCATAGCACTTGTATGGCAACTATCGTCCTCCATCCATTAGGGTTGAGCTAGTTTGGTCCAATACCCAACCTATGGAAGAGACCTCTACAAAAAGAGTTTAAGGGAGACTTAAGACCTGTTAGAAGGTAAGAGGTATATACACCAAAACTAGAAGAAGGAGAACAACACCAATCCCCTTCTTCAAGTAGACGAGGTCTAAATTCACTAGGAATTTAGTATCTACCTACAAGGGTTTTTAACTTGGGCTCATCCAAAGTAGACGCTACCTTTGGAGCACAACTGTAAATTATATTTTCCTCGTCCTCTTCATCTTGAGGAGGACTAGGTGATCTTCTAGACAAGCTAGCCCCTGCCCCAAAAGCCATCCGAATTCCTCTAAGGGAATACCAGGAACCCTAGATGAATAATGCTCGTCTGAGGAACTACTATCACTACTATTACTTGTACTATCCTTTCAACTCTCATAACTACTACCATTGCTTCCAGAAGACACGTCTTGTTACTTGTCTACCTCTCTTTTTAAACTACTACTAGACACAGACATAATTCAAAGAAAGAATAAAGACAAAAACCTAAGGATGAGGGGAAGGAAATACCTTACGAGACTAGAAGACGAGGACTAGATGAGGCTTTTGGACAAGATGGCAAAAAAGAAATTATGAGAAAACTGAAGGGTAAGAGAGAGAATGCATATGTTTATAGGGCCTAGAGGTTAGGTCAGCAAAGCGACATGGACCAACAAGAACATGACACGTGGCATTTTCTCGAAAAGTTGAATTGACGTGACAAGTCAACCAATGAGATTACAACACGTGGCATAATCTAGAACAATAAAATTCGACTAGAGAAATGGTGACATGTGGCACAACATTTAACCACTAAGGTAATGACACATGTCAAAAGTCAACAGTAAATACTATAGTACTTTGGATGACCCTTGGACAAAAGGGCAACAAATTGTGAACTAAAAATCGAACCATCTCGAATTCGTCCATAAGATTCATCCAGAGCCAGAAAGGTTAGCCCAACATAAAAAGGTCGTCCATCATTAGGAGGTCATCTATGGGCATGAGGGTCATCCATCAAGAAAGCACCTAGATGACTCCTCAACATTTAGAAAATTTTTAGAAATGGATTTATGTACAAAAGCTTGTAATTCAGACCATGTTCTACTATTTTGGAGTATAAGCAAAATCCTTGTTCATCGCTATAACTTCCCACTAAGTACTTAACTTCCAAGGGTAGTTGTAGAAGATAAGATTGAACATTCTAACTTCTATAGCAGTTATGGAAATTAACTAAACCTTCTAACTTCCACACATATTGAGGAAGTTACTAAATAAGTAAATACTCCAAAGCTCACTATATAAGGACTCATCCACATCAAATGAAAGTAAGTTTCCACCACTCCTAAAGTTGGAATTCTTGAGTTCTAGAGGGAAAACAAACTTAAGCATCAGAGGGTTCTTGGCCGATTCACCCCAGTCACCTTAATCTTAAGTTTCTTTCTTTTCATGCCTTCCAAACAATCACTAGCCCATTGAAGCCCGGAGTATTTATCCTACTGATTTTCTTTGCATTATCAACAGTCACTCTAAAAAATAAAAAGAAAAAGAAAATATACAGTCTAATCTCAATAGTCCCACCACTCTACTCTCTCTCTCTCTCTCTCTCTCTCTCTCGTTTTTAGTGTTATATTATGATTCTCCAAATTGAAGATACTAATGTCCATCATGAATGCAAAAGGGGGGAGAACCATTATAATAATATGTATTATATGTGAGTTTGAGTTAACTTAATTGGTAAACCCTTTTATGGATGAATAAGAAATTTAAGGTTTGAATCCTGTTTACACCAAAAAATCAATTGCTGTCTTAAGCTAATAATAAGGAAAAAATCATTATTGAGTGAATGCCATAGAAAAATCATTAAAAACACTTGACAGTAATGAAGTTTTATGAAAAGGATACTCCCCTTTGCAATCTCAGTTTTGATAAGACCACCTTTTGGATGCAAGTACATGTTATCCCCATTTGATACATGGATAAAGCAGTGGCAAAAAAGATTTGTGAACTGCTGGGGGAGATTATTCAAACCACAAAAAACCATTTGAACAAGGGGGGAGCTTCTTATGATTTAAGGTTGCTTGGGACGTATCCTTGCCTCTCTGTAGAGGCTGTGTAATATCCCTGGAAGGTGGAAAGCAAGTTTGGGTTACATTCAAATATGTAGAGATGGAACTAGTAAGGGGCCGGGGGGGGGGGGGGGGGGGAAAGCATTGCCCACCCCCCCTCCCCAATTTTTTTTTAAACAAAATAGTAATAGTATACACATTTAATGAATAGTATAACAATTGAGCCCAAAATAATTATATTTGGCCCCCCTCCTCCCAATAAGTTACAAATTGGCCTATGAAAATGATAAAACCCACAACATCTGTGTTACTATGTTGGCGGTTTCTTACTCTTTCTTCTTAGAACCAAGCTATTTTTTTTATTAGTGTTAAGATTGACTATTTGAATTTTTGTGAAAAAGATATGACTATTTTTGCTGGAAAGAAAAAAAAAGTGCAAAGAAAAAAAGAAGAAAGATGAATACTGAATGACCCTTAATTAATTAATTAATTAGTCAAGTTATTAATTAATCAATTTATCATGCAAACGCATGGAGGCACAAATAAATTACCAATAAACTAAATACGCAACGAAAAATAAAAGACACGGTGATTTGTTTACGAATGGGGAAAACCTAACGGCAAAAACCCCACCGGGTGATTTTCAGGTCACCACTCTCGAAACTCTACTATTATCACAACAAGCGGTTACAAGTAAAGGAATCCAAGTACCTTACCAACCTACAGTTGAACTCTTAGCCCAATACCCAATTGGACTTGTTCTATAGTGATAGTTCCCCTTTCAGATGCATGACTCCCAGTACATGACTAACCAATTGCGTGGATCCTAGTATGCGACTTCAATCACCAACTAAGAAGGTTGTTGGTTGCAAAGTTTTTCAGTTCATCCAAACGATGAAGATCAAGAAGATGCTTGGTCACAAAACCCTACAGTGCACATATACAGCAACTTCTTCAAGAGAAAGAGATGAACTAGGGCAAGAACTTCACCTCCGGTCACAATTTACTTGAACAGAGTTTGCTTAATGTTTATGGAACTTGTGAACCCTTTGACGGCCCTTAAACTAATCCTTTTATATGTCTAGGTTTAGGAGAAAAGAAGGCCCAAAGACACATTCACGGATCCTAAGAAAATCATATTGAAATTCTAAAAATCTTAAACCTCGACAGATAGCAGGTGTCGAGTAGTTGTCGAGCAGGTATCGAACACACCGAATGAAGAACAGCTTCCTTAAGCTCGATAGATGTAGCTGTCAACCAGGTGTTGAGCTTTAATGATTTTGCACTCTAAACTTGTTTTCTTGAACAGACTTAAACACATCAATTCGTGATCTTGATTCTTGAAGTATTTAAAACATCCTAAATCTATCTAAATACAAGTGAAGTGCGTTTTGTTAAAGGATAAGCCAATTACATAAAATCAAGACATATGTTCTTAACATGTGAAACACATATGTCCTAAAAATCTCCCCCTTTGGCAATCCGTGACAAAACTACAACAAACAACTGACATATGAGAAAAGTCATAAATCACTCAACTCATATTCACTTGTTGAACACAAAAAAATCTATCCTAACACAAAATCTTGAAAAACTTCGCAAGAAGAGAGATTATGGCAAGTAGACTTTGACAATCTATATTTATGAAACACTTTAAACAAAACTCATCAAGACATCTTTGTATGAAACAGAAATAATAAATTGCATACAAGTATAAGAAACATGTGTATAAAGAGCGAAAAGAAACAACACATGAAGGGGTAGGTGAAAAAAAAAACATATATTAATATAAATAAGGAAATAAGTACAATGTATGTCTAGAAATAGTCACAAGACCTCATGTACAAGAGTAATGTATCCAAAAAGAAATGAAAGAAAAGGTACATACTATTCTCACTACATCCCTCAAAAATGTATTAACACTCCCCTAACAAAATGATCCTATACTAGCTCTTCCTCTAAGATAGACTACTCTCATACCAAAACTACTCCCCCTTTTTGTCAGGAATGACAAAGGGTAAGAGTGCTAAGTAGACATCTCATCGATAGAGCTAGCATCTCCATCATCACCATCTGAAGCATCATCTTCATCCCCATCATCATCATCCTCATCCTCAGAAGCAGAAGCCACAGGAGAAGGCGGTGAAGGAGTAGCCTCAGAAGCAAAGCCACCCATAGACGCCTATCGTCGAACAATACGACTAACACGAATGTTCACCTGATACAACTCCGTAAAGAGTGTATCGAGGCGAGCATCCATGCACTGTAACTACGCCATAATATCTCCTAGAGACACATCGCTCGAAGAGGAAGGAGGAGCCGATGTGGATGGAGCCGAACAGGATGAAGCGGAACGAGAGGAAGGAGCCGCTGAATCCGGCTGCCATGACCGAAGCTAGGCCTCGCTACATTTAACGGTAGCGTAATCTATGGCACACATGATGGTGAAGTGGTCGAATGAGGGAAAAAGAATAGAAAAGTGGTGTAGAATCCTCATGATAGCAGAAGGAAAGATGAGCTTATCACGGGTTGTCGAATCTAGATGAACATCTATGATAGATAGAATGAAATGAGAAAGGAATTCTACGGTGAGATGCTCAAAAAGAGACAACAAAAACCGAGCACAAGGCTCTGTGAAGGAGTTATAGTGAGAGAGGGGATGCAAAACAAAAGTCATCACCATGTTTATAAATCTAGGACCTTTAGCAAAAGGTCGACATGGTGTAAAAAGAAGCTCACCCCAAGAAGTTGGGTGCTCACAGAAAGTGGATATGAGCTCATCCCTAGACACAATCCTTAGACACTCACAGCTAAGATAATCAGGAAACTCTATCCTAGGAACCTGAAGCACATCCATAACTAGCTGCGGTGTGATAGGAATGCGCGTACCTCGAACGTGAGTGAAGAAAAGAGGTACTGACTGATCAATCTTGTGCCTGTTGGAGTAGAACTCCTGAATCAGCACGAGAGGATAGGTGACCGGGGCGTCACACAGTGACTCCCATCCCCTATTGTGAATGACAGAAGGAAGGTTGGTGTCAGCAAAATCTGAGAAGATGACTTGGCATTCCAATTGAATGCCTCGTCAAGAAAAGTTCTCCGAAAATGCCTTAAAGGCATCATCATCACGGAACCGGATATGAGATAAAGTAGGATCAGACGAAGAAGAAGCACTAGAACGAAAAGGGTTCCGGGCTGGAGTAGATTTACGCTTAGGTGTTACAGACACGACTAACGTAAACAACAGAGAGGGAGAAAAAGAAAGACAATCAGAAAAGTCCCAAAGATTTCCAAATATATTGAAAAGAAGTACGTATGCATGGGAAATGCATGAACATGTGACATGCAAAAGAAATTTCACCATGGGCTCAGCCCAATCCAAACCTATTAGCACACAATCATATAGCACACATCTAAATGCATGGCAAGATCATTATAATGCTAATGTGATGCAATGTATGAGTTTTAAAACACATTTAAGTGAAAACCCAACCCAAAATTTCAATGAAATCTCATCAATTTTGACAAACCCCAAAAATTTCCAAAAACCCCAAATCCTAGGTGTCAAAACATAAAATGCATGAATGAGAAACGATTAGAAGCTTACCAAGTGAGAAAAAATGTGAAAAACCTTTGAAAATCCTTGAGAACCAAGATAGGAGTAAGATTGGAGAGTTTTTGGGAGAGAAATAGAGAAGTGTCGAGAGAGAGATCGATGGAAATGAAGAACAAATCGCGTATGGTCTTTATATCGGAAAGCCTGTAATTCTCGATAGATGAAGGTATTGACAAGTATCGAGCTATCTGTCGAGGAGGTGTCAAGAAAATACACGTCGGCGGCTGAGGTATCGAGGATCAACTTATCTGATTTAAGAATAGAAGCTCGATCGATCCACTAGGTATCGAGAAGCTATTGAGTATACAGATCAAATCTCGATAGATCCACCAGGTATCGAGGTGCAGACGAGATTGCGATAAGAAAAAGCTTAAGGAAGCTCAACAGATAGCCAGCTATCGAGGAGGTGTCAAGTGAACTTTTTAAAAGCAATTTTTCGAGATGTGAAATACACAAACATGAATGCAATCCAACATGCAACTCAACCAATGATCCAATCAATATATTAAGCTCTTAAAATCATCTCTGAAATGAAAATTTAAGCACATGGATCTCCACAAACACACACACTAAACAAGTCTAACCAATTTTATATTTCAAAAACAAGTTTGGACAGTTTAGTGAGCATACATTAATACATGTAAAACCTCGTGATGACCAAATCACATTGTACCTACACATGTATCAAAAGTAGCAAATAATATTGCGTGTTGTGTGTGAAAAACATCATAAGATTGCATAAGTGTACGCACGTTACGACAATTTGAGATATGAGAAAATCACTTTAACTCACACACAATCATAACTGCTTGATGGGGACTATCACCATTGAGGTACATCCTATAACTCCCACATCTCCTAAAATACATGCTTGCAATCATGATTAAAGCATTTTTTATTTGAATTTTCTTTGCATATTTTTCTTTTAAGCGTATCATGCGTGGGCTTATTAGAGAGAGAAAAGAAATACCCAATGATATTTGACATTCTAATTTTGCTATGCCTAAGCACACAAATGTCATTGACACTGCACTTTTGCTATGCTGAAGCATACAGGTGTCTTATTATGATTGGTGGGCAATAGTGGTGAGATGGTTATTTTTGCCTTTCTCTCAGGATTTTTTAGTCCTTCCCATCAAAACGAGTGATATGCATATTAAGTTTAAGAGACACTTAATCATACTCATTACAAATACGAGTCACAAAACTCACTTGCTTAGTTATGCATAGAGATGCTCATCTAAGCTACAAATGATACAAAGTTTAGAAGACTTTAATTTTTATTTTTTATTTTTATAAAGAAAAACAAAACAAAGCAAAAATTGAAAAATAACCAAACAAAAAACATATCAAACAAACAAAGCATAAAAACTAGACTGACTCAAAACATGAAAGCAAAACACAAGTAATGCACACACAAAAAAATAAAAATGAAGAGAGAGAGAAAAGTGATAGAATCACTTGGAGCCCTTTTCCTTCCACACCTTGCAAGAACCTTTTCATCTAGCAAACCCTTGAACCGGCGGTGAATAGGAAGAATTAAACCCATTCAAGTTCGAAAGAAACATGAGGGCTTTAAGAAGATCTCCAAGAGGAGCAAGAGAGGATGGAAGCTGCTTCTGGTTCCCAGATGCTATCATGCCGTTGCTCTGTTGAGTGGCAAGCCACTTGTAGCAATTTGGTCGAGTATGACCGGCAGCTCCACAATGATGACAGAGATGCTGCTTCTTTTGTTTAGGCTTTTGAGAGTTAGCCTTCTTAGTCCTAGGGTTTTTAACATCTTTCTTCTCAAGCTTAGGCGGTGCTCCTAAGATAGATTTTCCCTTGTCTAAGTTCTAACTAGCTAATTCATTTTTAATCTCATTATTCTTAGTTTTAACATTATTAGCAAGAGGAACAAAAACAATGGTACTAGAAGAAGCAGTATTAAAGGAAGAAAGACCATACCCTAAACCTGTTCAATCTGAAGCAGATTTTTGAATACTCAGTATCTCATCTAGCTTTGCACTTGAAGTCCTCTCCAATTGAGCTCTAACTTGAAACAGCTCCGCTTCAAGCTTCTTGGTCTTCTCAGCCAAGAAATTGTTCTCGAATCTCAGTACTCCAATAGTCTGATTGGCTTCATCAAATTTTGTGGAAAGCTCCTCACGATCAAAGTTCCACATCACTGAGCTTCTTGGTGGTTAGTTGTATAATTTCTCATGTTTCAGATTCTCATAGGCTATATGGATGTCATTTTAGTCATCCATCTTCTCAAACTTAGATTCCACTAGTTCCTCTTCTTCAACCACATCTTCAACAAACCCATTAGTAGGATTGACTGTGGCTATGAAGGCATTTAAGATTCCGTCATCTTCATTATCAGAATCATCCTCAAGCTTACTGTCGCTCAAGGTAACAGCAAGTGCCTTGCTATTTCCAATGCTGTTGTGGTATGTGGGACACTCAAGCTTCATGTAACCAAAGCCTTGACACCCAAAGCACTTAGGTCCTGAGGGAACAGTGTACTGACCACCTTCCTTAGCATCCTTCTTCCCTTTGTCTTGGCCTTTAAATTGAGAAGAACTGGATTTCCTGTGGTCCTTGTTGAAACCCTTTCCATTGGCATTTTTCATGAACTTCCTAAACTGCTTGGTGATGTAGGATTTCATCTTGGAATCTTCATCATCAGAAGATTCATCTGTATGTATATTTGTGTTCTGTTTGTATGTATATGTGTACATAATATGCATGTATTTAAGCTTTGCTGAAATTAATGCTATGTGTTTCATATTGTTCTGTTGGTTTTGTATTTGGTGACTAGGTTTCTGTGTTTGGTTGGCTCCAATGTTTTGCTTAACGAAATGATTTGGGACATGAAATTTTCTGAACCCT
Source organism: Quercus lobata (assembly GCF_001633185.2). Lineage (NCBI taxonomy): Eukaryota > Viridiplantae > Streptophyta > Magnoliopsida > Fagales > Fagaceae > Quercus > Quercus lobata. Next base: position 5,612,136 of record NC_044908.1, read on the forward strand.
GTTTTTAGTTTTTAACTGCCTTGATTTAAAGCTTTGATAACTTTTGATTTGTTCACTTGATTGTGGTTTACTTTTATGCCAAAATGGGTTGTGCTTAGAAAAGATGTATTTTCTTTTGGGGAAAATAGAGATTCAAATGTAAAGTCCACATCGTTTGTAAATCTCTGCAAGCTGAAATTTTATTTTAGTCTACCACCAAGACTATTTAAGTTTTTTTTTCTTTTTGGGTTGATTGTCTTTGATTTAGGTATTTGGGTTATTGGTTTTGATTAAGGTTGAATGATGAAGATGGAACTATAGTAGGATGATCAATTTGAAGAGCTATGTTATTCAAAATCCAATTTTGTTTGACAAATTCACCAGATTTCGTACTTTGTCTCTTTGTAATATTCTCTCTCTCTCTCTCTCTCTCTCTCTCTTGCACATGTTTTTGTTGGTATAATGGTTGAAAGAATGATTTAAGAATTGGTATCCTTTGTGAAAATAGGCCAACCTAAGTGTTTGACAAAATGTCTCAATGAAATTAGAATCAATGTAGATTAAAGGCTTGGTAAAAAATTTACATCTATTTTGTGAAAGTCCCCTATTTTGCTGAATTCATTTATTTTTGTTTGTGTTGTTAGGAAGTGGAAGGATATTGTGGATGAATGGGTGAAGTTGAATCAACCTGGGGAACACACATCCTCTGCTTTAGTGGGTAATATTGTTTTTACTATTTGGAATGAATTTAATTTCAGTTTCTCTTTTAAGTAAGTAACTGAGTGCAGATTGCATTATAGAAAGTAAGTTAAAATTGATAATTGTTGTTGTTGGCAGCAGTAGAAAGTTACTCAAAATGGTTATTAGTTGCTATAAGTTGATTTTTTTGGGTCATCTTTGAATTACAACGGGTACTATTAGTGAGAATTTGTATTGCAACTCCCAAATAGAATTGCGAATTATAATTTTGATAATAGAGAACTGTAAGCGTTTAAAATTTTGGTTGGAAGTAATGATTTTTATTGATAAGTTCTTTGGAATTTTGGTTTTCTTTTCAAATGTTGTGCTTTTATTTAAGCAATCATTTTAAAAGGCTGAAAATGATGTTGCAACCTATGACTTCACTACATAAAATTATTTTTATTTGAATATATGTAGCATAAATGCAAAGCTATGTAATAGCACTCTAATGCTATGCTTTGGATATCACCTTATAATGTTATATTTTGTCTAAAATTTTCTTATTGAATAGATGTATTGAACACATCTTTTATATGTATGTGGGATTGACCTATGTAAGCTCCACATACATATTCATATTGGTATATTCGATATGTGTTTGCCTATTGGGATTGCATGTGACCTTGGGTCCTTGCTATTTAATTGTTACTCTCTCTCTCTAAAGGCTAAATACTTTGATATGTTGAGTTATTTAGGTTTTGTTTGAATGGTTTCACTATTTTTTTGTAGGTAATCTGGTGCCAATTAGGAACTGTTGCTTTACTCAAATTTTGTATTTGCTAGCCCTTCCAAGAAGCCTTTAAATAGGTCTCTGAAAACCTTATCAGAGCCTAATTTGGTTGCACTAATTACTGCAAGCCTGAGTATGAGTCCTCCATGACCAGCGGTTGCATTTCGAATCCAAGGTTTTCTTTCTTCAATTATATTGAATTGGAAAATTCTAGCTTTGTATTATAGATTTATGTTTCTGTTGACTAATTGTTTGATTAAATTTGTTTTCTCATGATCTATTCAACTGATACAGTTTGTGAACTTGGTTTAGTTGCTACAGATGTCAGTTTGTATGAAAGTGTGACAATTGTTGTCAAATAGCATTTGTTGGGTCGACTAATGAGCCAAAACAAAAAAAACAAAAAAAAAAAAATGAAAAAAGAAGAGAACAAAATGAGTTAAATGGGAATTGAAACATGTTCTAACATGCCTCCAGTACACCTAACAATATCAGAAATAAAATGTGTTTAATGGGAATGAAAAGACTATTTTTATTCCCATTTACAACTTGTACATCACGGCGTGTTAGGTGTACTGCAAAGAATCTTTTCATTCCCATTTAGAACATGTACACCGTCTGCTTGAAAAAAAATCTCACTCCCTCTTTGCTTTTATTTATTTATTTAGAATTTGATAGTTATACTCTTGCAATATTTTAAGTCAACTTAATGGTTTGTGTCTCTTGGTTTTAGTTGTCATAGGAATTGCTAACACACTGAAACACTACTTGTGCTCTTGTCCTACATTAAAACAAAAAATGCTATTGACCATTAACTAACCAAGCATGGCAGGTGTCCAAGAAAATAATATAGTAACATTCTCCCATTGCTTTCAATTTATTTCTCCTTCCCCCGATTCCACACAAATAATTTGACATATTGTAAGGTTGAATTTACTCAACCATTTAATTGGCTTTATTCCGTGCCAAATTTGCTTGTAATTCAGCATTTAGTAACCCTGTATTTAGATAGGTTTGATGTAAGGGTAGTGAGTGAGATAGAGTGAAGATTGCTCAAGAGTGTGCAAGAAAACAGAGACTCGCGGCTGGGACTCGCGGGTGACTCACGGCTGCAAGCCGCCAGACGCAGCACACGTGCCAAGCATGCTGGAAGGTGGACAGTCATACAAGCTAGAGCACTACAGGACAAAACAGGACAACTGGCCATACGGTTATCTCGTGACTGGATCTCGCGACTTGGTCAAGCCACGAGCCACCCCTGTTTTGTAAAAACCTGACGTTTCACATTCTTCTCCTACTCCAGTATAAATACCCCTTTTACCCACGATTGAGAGAGAGCATCCAGAGAGAATTTTGAGAGAGAAACCCTAAAGAAAAACAAGATTGTTTCACCCACAATCTATACCTTAGAGTCTCTACAAATTCCTCAACTCTCTTCCTCTCCATTGTCAAATCCTTGAGAGGCATTATACCAAACTTGGTTCTCACCATCATCATTATTGTGAGACAACTGTTTGGGTTTCTGGGAAGCAGTTAGGAAGGAGCCAATCTTCATTGGTTGATGCTACGGTCTAGTAGCGGAATCCGGAAAGCTAGAAAAGAAAAAGGTTCGGCGCAACCTCGTTGGAGCAAGAAGCTTGGAGGGCTTAGGTGCACTGGGTAGATTAGGCTTGGAGGGTCTATTGCTGTCCATGTATCCCAACTGTATTTTCTAGTGGATTGTTTACCGCTTGAAGGGCGGCGGAGAGGTTTTACGCCAAGGGCTTCGGTTTCCTCTTCGATAACACATAGCGTGTTGTCTATGTGTTTGCATCTTCCTTCCTCTCTATCTTTGCCTTTATACTATTTGCTGTGGATTTTATTTTGTGTTGGCTTAGATAAATTTTAACCAATTTCATATTATAGCATATGTTAAGTTTCCGCACACTAGTTGTTTGACATATTGCATAAATTGGTTAAGTTGTAATTTGGTGGTCTAAACATTCAAGGGTATTTTTTACGCATTTTTGAACTTTCAATTGGTATCAGAGCAGGTACACTGCTATTGGTTTCATTACCATTGTGTGATCCTTGACTCCCTTTTGAGATGGATAGGTCTCAATCCCTAAATGCACCTCCATATTTTGATGGTAGTAATTATACCTTTTGGAAGGTTCGCATGAGAGCTTTTCTGTGTTCTATTGATGAATCTGTTCGGGATGCTGTTGAGATTGGTTGGACCAGACCTGAGGAAGCCAAATCCTCATGGGATAAGGCAGCACTTGCTGTATCTAATGCTAACAGTAAAGCACTCAATGCTATTTTCTGTGGTGTGTCTCCAGATGAATTTCACAGGATTTCTCATATTACCATTGCCAAAGAAGCATGGGAGATTTTGGAAACCACCTATGAAGGCACGAAGAAAGTGAAAGACACCAAGTTACAAATGCTGACCACTCGGTTTGAGGAGCTCAAAATGAGTGAGGATGAGTCTTTTGACTCTTTCTATGGGAAGCTAAATGAGGTGGTTGTCAGCAAGTTCAACTTGGGGGAGAAAACGGAGGACTCAAAGATTGTAAGGAAGATCCTTCGATCATTGCCGGAAAGTTTTCGTGCTAAAGTGACAGCAATTGAAGAGAGCAAGGACCTTGACGACATCAAAGTACAGGAGCTGGTTGGTTCTCTGCAGACTTATGAGATGTCGCTGCCCAATCAACGGAAGAGTAAATCTCTTGCTCTAAAGACCATCAATGAGAAGGTGGAAGATCAAGACTCATCGGGAGAAGATGTGGTTGACAAAGATGTTGCTTACCTTGTCAAAAATTTCAGAAAGTTCTTGAAATTCAAAAATAATGGCAAATTTGATGATAAAAGAAAATTCCAAAGTTCTGGAAGGGAGAAAAGGGAATTCAAAAAGAAAGATGGAAAAGAATCCCAACCTACACAAGGTGTCACTTGTTTCGAATGTAACGGGCATGGACACTTTAAGAAGGAATGTCCGAATTATTTGAAATCGAAAGGTAAAGTGTATGCCACTACTTTGAGTGACTTGGATTCGTCTGACTCAGAATCTGAAGAGAGCTGTGATAGAGAGGGGAACTATTCAGCTTTTATGACTATTGCTCATGTTGAGTCTTCGGATGAGTTGAATCTGCTTGTACGAGACCTTGGAGAACATAGTGATGATGAATCACTAGGAATTGTTGAAGAATCAGATGCTGAAAAAGATGAAAGCACAGCAAATCTTCAAGAGAATTATAACTCACTCTTGGAGAAGTCGGGTGAGTATACAAGGGTGGCCAAGGCTGCTGTGAGAAAAATGAAGAAGGCTGAGGAGGACTACAAAAAGTTTCCTAATCCGATATAGGGAGGCCAAATGTGAGATAGAAACACTGAATGGTGAGTTGTCTGAAGCTTACACAAAAGTGAGATTTCTTGAGAATGAGGTTGTGCAAGCAAATGCTAAAATAGAAAGGGTCACCACCAAGAAGCTAGATGATGTTATCTCATCTCAAAAGAGCTTTTCAGACAAATCCAGATTGGGATATACCGGAGGAAGTAGTTCATCTGGAAATGTCACTAAAGAAGTGAAGTTTGTAAAGGCCAAAGATCCAGTTGTAGCTAACCTTACTGGTGAGAAGCTCGAGGTGGAGGAGAAGAAGAATGTGGTGAACCAACGGATGTTAAATCCCCGTAATCAGTCTGTAGGCAGGTCTGAATCTCGTGCCAAGTCACGCCCACGACCACAAAGAGGTCCTAGAGCAACTTATGTGTGTCATTATTGCGGACTTCAAGGGCATACTCGACCAAATTGCCAAAAGCTGAGAGCAAAGAATAATGCAACTCCTCAAAGGTCAGGAGGACCTAGAAATGATAGAAGAATTTGGGCAGGTGATCAGTCTAGAGATCAGAATGGTGATCCTGAAATGATGAACGTGATGAAGATGATTGGTGCATTCACCAACTGCTTGGAAAGCTTCTCACGAAGATTTGAAAGCCCTAACTCCTGTACCCAATCCTATAAGGAAATCACCCCAAACGCAAGTGACGTGTGGGTGAAAAGGGGTACTCATGCATAAGCATTACAACATGTCCACGTATTAATACTTCCTATGCTTTGTGACAATGTTTGTTTGTTTTGCTTACTGTTTTTGCTGTTGGTTGTTTGTTTGTCTACTTGTGCATATTTCTAATTTTGTCTTATCAATCTTGTTGTTTCTTGTGTCAAAAATCCAAAGATCACATAAAAAATTAGAAAATCAAAAAGCTTGATTGACATTGTTGAGTTTTTGTCTCAAAACTTGTTTTGCCTTGTACCTTTGTGCTAATGGCTTTGTGCATTTTCGAGCATTGTTTGTTTTCATGCACTCATATCACTGTGGGAAAAATCTTGAAATCTATGTGATTGTTGTAAATAGATCTTCAAACTTGTCATGAATGATTAGTGAATGGTTATGTTGATCTTGAGATATGCATAGACTTATGTCTATATATATTCTCACTCTTTATTTTTGTTTTGCTAAAAAGAGCTCACCAAATGTAAATCTCCAAATGAAAAGAGATATTAAGCTGCAAAAGCCTGTCGCACATTCTAGTATTCGACTAGGAAAAATGGTAAGCAACTTTATATTAAAGAAAATGTTTATTCAAAAAGTCAAAAGCTTGTTCATTAAAGTGAAATGTCAAATATCACTCTCACAATGAGAGGTGACTGCTTCAAAGGATCAAAAAGATCAAATGTTGACTAAAAGTGGAGTCAAATGTAAAGCTCCAAGTTATGTTATCAAGTTTTGTGGGAGGTCATATATAAATATTTCTATAATTGAGATGGTTCACATGATCTAGTGCTAATTGTGTATGTCTTAGTTGAATTGATCATTGAAGCTTCACATTAGACTAAGGACTATCTCATTGTTGATATCCACACACAACACACAAGTTTATGTTCAATAAATGCCATATTCATTTGTGTGATTGTACTTGATGAAATGTGTTTTCACATGCTCAATCCTTGTTAAATCAAGCACAAAAATATTTTTGAGTATTTTAAGTGTTTTTGGAAAGTATTTTTTTTGAAAAATCTGAAAATTTCAAAAATCCAGTTTTGCCCTGTTTTGGCTGCTCAGTCGCGGGTATGTCAAGTCGCGAGCCTCAGTCGCATCTTCACTAGTCATTTTTGGCGACTTGTTCGCAAATGGAAGGTCCAGTCGCAAGGCTCACTCAGAGATTTTCGCGGCTTAGCTCGCGACTCACTCGCAGGTAGACCTTCCAGTCGCGAAAAATACTTAGAAAAATTTTTCAAAGTTTTGTTCTTGAGTGCTTTGGCGGTTTGAGCTGGCGACTGTGTGGCGACTCAATTAAGTCGCGAAAATCGCATGTTTGGCAGAAACAGGAGCAGTTTTTAAATCTTTTTTTAGTTTTCCCTCGAACTTTTATGACTGTTCATCTCCTCTCTAAACTATCTCCCTCCCAAACACTCCGTGTTCTCATCTCCAATCTCCATTGTTGCATATTTTCAGCTCAAAATCTTCAAGTCACAGGTATGGGTTTTCTGTTCTGCACTCATTTCTACTTGATTTTGTGTTTTTCCCTTTAATTTTTCGCATATGTTTGTGATTTTGAAATGGGTTTGTGTTTCGGTTTTTGCTCCTTGTTCATGCTTAGCTTGCGAATGCTGCTGCTAGTATTTGATTTGATCTTAATTGTTTCCTTATTGCTCTTCATCCTGTGCTTAGCTAAGTGTTTCTTTTCTTTTATCTGAGCTTGAGCTGTTGAGTTGTTTCAAATTGTTCCTTTTGAGGTTGTGAGTTTTACTGTAATGAATGTGCATGCTCTATTGTGTAAATCCATTGGGTGCATCTGTTAGTTTCACAATGCTGTTTATGAGCCATATCATTTTCCTATATCTGATGATTTTATATGTGTTTCCTATCTTAAGCTTGTTTATCCATGTGATTTATCTTAGTAGCTTATGATTTAAGTGTTCAAAGTTCATTTGTATGGCTGAAATCTCCTTGTTAATTACATGATACTGACTAGTTCTACACATATATTCCTCTATACTATTGTGGCCTCTTCTGATTGTTCATAGATGGCTCCCTCACCTCCTAAGAAGAAAACTCCTACAAAGAAGGCTGACAAAAGATTGAAAATGGATTCTAAACTATTTAGGTCAGTTCATCATTTTGAGAGATACAGGGATAACTTCATGAACGCAGGAATTATTCAAGAAAGATTTGTAGATTTGGAAGACTTAAGACAAACCTTCATCCCCAGCTATTTTGAAGAAAGAGGATGGGAAAAGCTTCTGAGTGATTTCCCTATAGTGTGTGAACCCCTGATTAGGGAATTTTATTCAAATGCTGTGATAAAAGAGAATGAGTTAAGTTGCTGGGTTAGAGGTAAAGAATTCATCTTGGATGCACATGTCATTGATGATGTGCTAGGGCTTGAAGGATTAAAAGATCAGGAATTTATCAATTACAAGGATAGGAGTGTTTCTATTGAAACAGTTCAACAAAGGATAGGGGGGCAGAGAGAAGGAAAATGTTTGAATACCACTGCCTTTCCAGTGGACATGAGGTGTCTAACAATCATCATGATGTTTAACCTCTATCCCATTAAGAAGTTGACTACAATCAATTGTGCTAGAGCAATCTTTCTAATGGATCTCAAAGAAAAGAATTTCATAGACATAAGTTCCCACATATATGACACCATTGTGGATGAGACAAGAACAACCTCTAAGCCAAAATTGATCTTTCCCAGTTTGCTGATGAGGATTTTTAGAAGGAAGGGTGTTCCAATCCCTCAAGACATCAGTCCCATGTCCACACCTTCTGCAATTAACAAGCTTACCTGCAAAAGGATAAGTGTTAGGCTTCCAAGAGAAGAAGATGAAGGTGATGAAGGAGAAGGTGTCCCAATGGAGACTGAAGCAGAGGCAGCAGGGCATGCATCAACCTCAACACCCAGGAGGAGTGGCAAAAGACCTAGAGCATCAACTTCTTCAGATACACCTCCAGATGCTTTCCAAATCATTCTGGAAAGACTTGATGGGATCAGAGAAATCCAGACTGAGCACTCTGAGAGGATGAGAGCCATGCAGGACCAGATTGATGTTTTGTCTGCAAAACTTGACAGCTTCACCACTCAGCCTGCACAGTGACCCTTTGGCCATTCCTGTCAAAAAGGGGGAGATGTTTCTTTCTGTTGATAATGACATTGATGATTGAGAAGCAGAAAAGCAGCTCTTAAGGGGGAGTAATGTGTTGAGGGGGAGTTGTCAAATTCAAAGACTTTGTTTATATATGTTTATGTTTTGAGTACTCTTAGTGTTTTTTTTGGGTTTGATACACTATGTTTTTGGTGTATAGTTGTTTCTAACTCTTAACATATACTCTTGGTTTAAACTTTAATATATTTTGATGATGTTATTCAGGATGTTTTGTGTTTTGTACCCATGTGCTTTTGTAAGCTTTTAGGGTTAATGTTTTATGCATAGTTTGTAGGCTTTATGGTATGTACCTTGCTTATGCAGCCTTTTATGCTATGTTGAAATCAGTACTTTAATCCAAATGTCCTGCATTTTGATTTTTGTACTGTCACTCTTGTGCCCTTGTAGGATTGTTCCTAGATGCATATACCTTGTGTGTTATGCATTGGTTGAGTGTTGAGCATACAAGTGTCTTGCCTTGTGCTTGTTAACTTGTATGTCCTTGTGTTCATTCCAAGTGTGAATAAGCAATGTGATCACTACCTTGTGGTGTTCACTTGGTTGATCAAGCCATGGTTTGTGTCTTAACTCCATCTTTGCTTGATCACATATTGCCTGTTTCATATGCATTTATAATTTTCTGCTTACAATGATCATGGTGTATTGTTGTGTTTCAGGAGTATTATGTTCATATGATTCAAGTGCATCATAGCTTCTAGAGTTAGGTGTGAGTGAGTTTTGTTCAACTGTTCCCAACTCACATGTTAAGTCTAGAGTCTGTTTTAGGGTTTTGTCACGGAATAGCCAAAGGGGGAGATTGTAAGGTTGAATTTATTCAACCATTTAATTGGCTTTATTCCGTGCCAAATTTGCTTGTAATTCAGCATTTAGTAACCCTGTATTTAGGTGGGTTTGATGTAAGGGTAATGAGTGAGATAGAGTGAAGATTGCTCAAGAGTGTGCAAGAAAACAAAGACTCGTGGCTGGGACTCGCGGGTGACTCGCGGCTGCAAGTCGCCAGACGCAGCACACGTGCCAAGCACGCTGGAAGATGAACAGTCATGCAAGCTGGAGCACTACAGGACAAAACAGGACAACTGGCCATACGGTTATCTCGCGACTTGGTCAAGCCGCGATCCACCCCTGTTTTGTAAAAACCTGACGTTTCACATTCCTCTCCCACTCCAGTATAAATACCCCTTTTACCCACAATTGAAAGAGAGCTTCCAGAGAGAATTTTGAGAGAGAAACCCTAAAGAAAAACAAGATTGTTTCACCCACAATCTATACCTTAGAGTCTCAACAAATTCCTCAACTCTCTTCCTCTCCATTGTCAAATCCTTAAGAGGCATTATACCAAACCTGGTTCTCACCATCATCATTATTGTGAGACAGCTGTTTGGATTTCTGGGAAGCAGTTAGGAAGGAACCAATCTTCATTGGTTGATGCTACGGTCTAGTAGCGGAATTCGGGAAGCTAGAAAAGAAAAAGGTTCGGTGCAGCCTCGTTAGAGTAAGAAACTTGGAGGGCTTAGGTGCACTGGGTAGATTAGGCTTGGAGGGTCTATTGCTGTCCATGTATCCCAACTGTATTTTCTAGTGGATTGTTTACCGCTTGGAGGGCGGCGGAGAGGTTTTACGCCGAGGGCTTCGGTTTCCTCTTCGATAACACATCGCGTGTTGTCTTTGTGTTTGCATCTTCCTTCCTCTCTATCTTTGTCTTTATACTATCTGCTATGGATTTTATTTTGTGTTGGCTTAGATATATTTTAACCAATTTCATATTATAGCATATGTTAAGTTTCCGCACACTAGTTGTTTGACATATTGCTAAAATTGGTTAAGTTGTAATTTGGGGGTCTAAACATTCAAGGGTGTTTTTTACACGTTTTTGAACTTTCACATATTTTATCAAACAAGTCCACGCATTACACCACAATGACTCACTAAATGCATAGTATGTAATTGTGGTAGATTTGGTTTTGAATTAGAATTGGTTTTATAGTGGTTGAAACCCTAATTTGGGTCCATTTCTATATACAACCCTCTATATACATCCATTGGTAAGGTTTTTGTTTTCCCTTTTGAAAATTTGGATTTTAAATATGACTTAGGTTTTGAAGTTGTGGTGGATTGGTTTTGATTTAGGAAATTGGGTTAATCTATGGTCAACGTAAAAGGGGTTGCCTAAGAGATCATTTGGGAAGAACATGCACTTGGCATTAATTTGTAAAGCATATTTTGTTGTTGTTGTTGTTTTTTTTTTTTTTCATCCGATTTTGTAGAAAATTATCAGTGAGTATTAAACTCTTATATGGTATATGTATACATGTTATTTTCAGGTCTGTAATTGAGTTTTGGTCAATTTCACCATTGCCTTTGGTGATTGTTATGTATAGGCTACACTTACGTCATTAGTCATCAGTTGAAGGAGTGGTGTTCCTTTGCAAAGCAACCAATAAATATAAAGCTATCAACTTCATTTTCTTCTGTTCTTCAATGAAGATGAGTGGGGTGCATGTTCACAAAGCTTGATGTGTAGGTTTAAAGAAAAGAGATGAGATTTTAGAAGGAGAATTTTGGATCTAGATTGTCATAGCATTGAGCAACCGTTATAGCTATTGCAGTTGCTATTGGCTTCTATGTAAATTAAATGCCTACAACAAACTGGACTCCACTATAACCCATAGCATCAACCAATATCAATTGGTCCCTTTCTAACTGCTTTCCAAGCACCAAATAGCCTTCTCACAGTTATGGGTATGGTGAAAAAAGGTTTTAGCTAATGTACCTCTCAAGGATGTAACAATAGAGAGGGTAAGAGTTGAGAAATTTGAAGAGTTACTATGTAAAGATTGTGGATGAGTCAATCTTGTTTTTCTCTAGGGTTTTTCTCTTAAAATTCTCTCTGGAAGCTCTCAATATTTTATGGGTATAAGGGGTATTTATATTGGAGTGAAAAAGGAATGCGAAGAGTGAGTTTTTCCATAACAAAATGGATTGGCGACTTGGCCTCGTGACTTGACTGAGTCGTGAGTCCAAGCCGCGAGCTAAATGAATGGCCAGTCTCAAATTTTTATCCTGTAGTGCTACAACTGGCATGATGATTTAGTTTCTTTACATGCTTCACTCGTATGCGTCATCTGGAGCCGGCTTGCCAGTCGCGAGCCACCCACAAGATCCAGTTGTGAGTCCTTGCTTCAATGCATATTCTTGAGCATTTCTTCACACTCTCTCATACACTACCCTTACATGATTCCCACCTAAATAAAGGGTTTCTAAGTGCTGAATTACAAGCAAATTGGCATGGAATAAAGCCAACAAGATGGTTGATTAAATTCAACCTTACATCCCCCAACAAGCTCCATGTTGCATCTGCCATCCTTGGCTTCTTCTAATGCTTCCCAACAGCACCAAATTCTCACTTGACACTCTGAAAGGGTGTGGTAAGTGTTTGGGCTATCAACCTCTCAATGATATGGAAATGGAGAGGTAGGAGTTGAGGAAATCCACAAGTAAATGTGTAGAGATATGTGGGTATAGCAATCTCTAACTCTCAAGATTTTTGGTAATGTGGGTATATATATTATGGGTACAAAAAGTGTGTATCAGATAGTATAGACTGGCAAAACAGGGTGTCTCGCGGGAATGCCTTACCCATGAGATACTCGCGAAAAACGGGCTGTCTCCATTTGTCCTGACTCTCGCAATCTAGTCATGTGTAGGGCACATGCATCATTTCGCAGGTTGCTTAGTAGCGAGCTACCCTTGAAAACCCTTTTGTCTTCAATAGCTTAAGTCTTCACACTCTCTCTCTATCACACAACCCTTTTTTTTATGAATAATATTATATTAAAGAGACACATGAGAGGCCCTTAACCCATCTTTAACTTTGGGGTAAGAATCCAAGAAGGAAGAGAGCAGATGGAGATGGCCCTTCCTAATTACAAGAGATAGCCTAACGAGGCACATTATAAGACAAAAATGCAATTATTATTACTAGAGAAAAATAAAATCCCAATAAGGCAAGTAGCCCAAGAATTTTTTTTATCAGAGAAGACATGAACTAAAAACCATGGGGGAGAGGAATGCAGTTGCAAAAAAGCTCCAATGAATCCTTTTAAATCTCCTTCGAACATTTTGGAATTTGTAGTGGACAATGAGTTTTATTGCTTGAAAAGCAAGCTATATAGGCTTTGCCTTGAATCGAAACTATAGGAGGAACCAGGGAAGAGATTTGAGTGGGCAAGCACAACATCCCCAAAATTATTCTAGCACCCAGCATCAGTGAAGGAAGCCAAGTAGTAGTGACAGAAGCATGGGGTCATATGGTAACATTGAAGTTGACCTTCACCCAACCTAATGGCCTGTGTGGAAGTTTAGAGAGGGAGAAGAGTAGAGGGGAGTAGAGGAGAGGAGAGTAGTGGAGAGGAGAGTAGAGGATAATGTTCTCCTCCACCTTGTTTGGATGTTTTTAAAATTAGTAATGGGGAAGGGAGTAATTAGCCCTTTCTCTTGTTTGGATGTTCTTAAAATTAGGATGGAAATGAGAGGAAATGATTTAAATAGACAAATTTACCCCTATTTAAAAATCTTTTTTTTAATCTAATTAATAAAGCAATTTTTTTTTTATTTGTTCTTTCGCTGTTTGGATGCCAAGAAAATGCCATCTCATACCTACACCACATTTCACCATTCCCTTCAATTTCCACATTTCAACAATAACTTAGCTAAGCATAAAAACTCAATTTCTGATAACATTCTATGTCAATATTAATTCAAGTTATCAGTTTTTTTCTCAGGAAAATTTTTACAGTTTCCATCAAACCAAACAGAACCGAATCAAAAGAAAAAAGAAAAAGAAAATAAAATTGACCTGCTCTCCAACATCATGTTAGAGGTGATGATGAAACCGATCAACAATGCATGAAATGGCTAGAGATGAAAAACAATGAGACGAAGAATAGAAAAAAATAATGTTGTGGAAATTTTCAAGCTTTGTGAGAGCGAAAATATTCCTAAGGTGGTTCACCAAAAATTGTCTTATTTATATATAGGAGAGAGCAATGTAACATTGTGTGGTTGGTGAGTTGGCCGACGGGTTAGTTGAAAATTTTCGACGGAGAGATTGTTGTAGAAATCGATTAGACTGATGATCAAACCAATCAAAAAGCACAATAGCCATTTGATAAGTATGTATTGGAAAACCTGCACTTTGCCATTTCATAAATTGACCTAGTGCTGCGTTTGATTCCTGAGAATATGCTTTGAAAAGTTTTCAAAGTCAAATAATTGATCGTCAGTTTGGTTACTGAGGAAATAATTTTTTAATTAGTAGTTATTGAGAAAAAGAAAAGAAAAGAAGGATCTGTGTTAATTTTTTTGTCTGTAATTTTGTTAATTTAGAAAGGGTAAATTGGGAAATTTATTTGGTTAATAATTTATCTACTCTACTCTCTCTTCAAATCTCTCCAATTTGGGGGAATTAAAAATGAGGGGTTAGAGGTAATTGAAACCCCCTTCAAATCCCTCCAAATCCCTCCAAACCCCTTCCTGCTCCTTCCTTAAAAAACTTCCAAATAAGATAATTAAATTACTCTCTCTCCCCTTACTTTACTCCCCCTCCTTTTTTAAACATCTAAACAGGCCATAAATATAGAGGACACCGGCAAAAGTTTAAGGTTGATACATAATACCAAAAAGGACAAAGCTGACAAGTGGTCAGGATAATCCTTTTTTTAAAAAATCATTTTAGCAACTTTTTTAGGATTTGGGATGTGCTCAACAAAGGTGGTTTGGTTACGGAATCTCCAAATAATGTCAAACAAAATAGTAGCAAAAAGATTGAATTTGTGACGTCCAGTAGTAGGAATCTTCAAATATCATTGTGGAAAGATGACATATTTTACTAGATCACTTGGAGTCACTATAACAAGTGAATTACTGAGGATTGGCCATGGAGAGAGAGACCAAATGATGGTTCTATATGGCATGAGACAAAGATGTAGTTGACTAATTTCATTGCTTGATTACATAGGACACACGACATGTCTGCTTAAGGTTACCTTCTGTTGAGTTTGTCTTTGGTTGGGAGAATGTCCCAAGCAATATAAAAGCTTGTAATTTATACCTTTAGTAGTATGTAAATTTATACTTTTTTTGTTTAATTTTTTTTTTTTTTACAGGAAATGTTAAAAAATAAAAAGATGAGATTAAATTACATATTATGTCCTAAACCTTTGACCATTGTTTCAAAATCATCCTTACCTTTTAAAAAGTTTCAAAAACATCATTATCACCGTTTCATGAATAGAAAATATTGACATGGTAATTGGTGAAACCGAGGCTACTATGATGACGTAGAGCTTATGATGTGGTATGAAGTCCATTTGATGAGTTACCATTATCTTTCTATTAGGTGACGGTAACATCATATGATATCTTGCTATAATCCATACTTCTCTCCCAAATGAGGAGGGACATTCTTGCTTTAGTATGGTGTTCCTTTGATTGAAAACATAAACATAGTGAAATGAAGAAAACGAAGATGCAGTAATTTTCAGAAGAAGAATTAGCTAGAAAGTCTAGAACAGAAAGTCATCGAATAAAGTTGAGCTAGAAATCTCCGACATGGATTCCAACTCGCCATTCCTAGATGATATAGTCAGAGGAAATTTTTTTAAAATGGGCCCAAAGCCCATCCATTCCTTTAAAACTCAGCAACATCCCCGAATTATTCGGCCCAAAGGTCCAAGTTTTTTTGTGGGCTCTAGAGCACCAAAATTCCTTGCTTGAAAAAATGTATTTTAAACATTGGGCCAAAAATTTCTAAAAGAACATTCTATTTTTTTATAGTTTTGTTAGGTGTACCAATTTTTCAAGGATTTTGTCATTTCTTATTAAAAAATGATCACTTTTGAAGCATGTAATGATAATTTTCTTTCTATTAAAGCAACAATGTATTTTATTGAATACATTTATTCTATTCTTCTTGATTCAGTAATGGATTGCTTTTGAGTTATGTAATGCTATTTTTCAATTAAGAAAATTTTTACTCTCAATAAGTTCTGAGTGGCTTTTTTTAGTGTCGTACTTTTTTTTTTCTATCTATTCTATTCTTGTTGAGCTAATAAATGATCAATTGGGAATTATGTACTCGACATTTAGTATATGTTTGGATAGTGTTGATTGCATCTGCGTTTCACGTTTCACATTTTTTTTTTTTTTTTTGGAGAAAAGCATTAACTGAGTTTCAGTGGGTCTCGTGTACCGTTCACAATATCTACAAACCTCTTTTTTAACAAAACTTTCATTAAAAATGGGTCTCATGGCACTATTCACGCATTTAAAAATTATTTTGTTACAGTATTTTCAGTTTTCAGTAAAATAAGTGGTATCTAAACAAACCCTTAATTTGATTTATGCTATTGTGTAATTCGAATAAGTTCCCAAACAGCTGCTTTTTTTTTTTTTTTTTTATGCCACTTGTTCCATGGATTCTCTCCCTTGTGATTTGGTAATGATCACTTTTTGCTGGTGCAAGCATAATAATAATAGAAATAACACAAAGAGAGCTTGATAATACTTCTGAGTTCTGAATATTATTTATTTGAGATTAAAAAAATAAGACAACACTATTTGGATTGAGGCGTGACACTTCCTCTTTTTAAGGAGATTCAAGCTCTTGGTTGGCTGAACTTTGTAACCGGTGTAGCCTTTTCTTCTTGCTATAATCCATACTTCTCTCCCAAATGAGGAGAGACATTCTTGCTTTAGTATGGCGTTCCTGTGTTTGAAAACATAAACCTAGTGAAATGAAGAAAACGAAGATGCAGTAATTTTTCGGAAGAAGGGCTTTGAGAAAAGTTAGAAATCTAGAACAGAAATTCATAGGATAATGCTGAGTTTAAAGTCATAGGATAGAGTTGAGTTGGAAATATCCAACATGGATTTCAACTCACCGTTCCGCGAGGATACAGTCATAGGAAAATTTTAAAAAATGGGCCGAAAGCTCATCCATTTCTTTAAAAATCAGCAACATCTCCGAATTATTTGGCCCAAAGGTCCATTTTTCTTGAGGGCTCTAGGGCCCCCAAAATTCTTTTTTGAAAAAAATGTATTTTAAATATTGGGCCCAAAAGTTTTGAAAAGCACATTCTATTCTTGTATAGTTTTTTAGGACTACTAATTTTTCAAGATTTTGTTCGTTCTTATTAAAAAATGATCACTTTTGAAGCATATAATGATAACTTTCTTTCTATTAAAGCAACAATATAATTTTTAAGAATAAATATATTCTTTTCTTCTTGATTTAGTAATGGAATGCTATTTTTTCATTAAAGAAATTTTTTACTTTGAATAAGTTTCGAGTGGCTTTCTTTAGTGTCGTATTTTTTTTCTACATATTCTATACTTGTTGAGTTAGTAAATTATCAATTAGGAATTATGTAATTAACATTTAATTTGATTCATGCTATTGTGTAATTCGAACAAGTTCCGAAACAACTTTTTTTTTTGGTACACCACTTGTTCCATGGTTTCTCTCATTTGTGATTAAGTAATGATCACTTTTTGTTAGTGCAAACACAATAATATTGGAAATAACACAAAGAAAAATTGAATAATACTGTTAAATATTATTTATTTGAGATTAAAAAAAAAAAAAAGACCCAACACTATTTAGATTGAGGCGCGACACTTGCTCTCTTTAAGGAAATTCAAACCCTTGATTAATTAAACTTTGTAACTGGTGCAGACCTTTTCTAACTTGTCTCTCCTAGGATACAACAGTGTAACAAATGTCGTATGACTAGAACACCATTCCTTGCCAAGAATCTCTCTATTTTATAATATAAAAGAATGCTTGTAATTACTGAATTTTTCGATGTAGCAATGTTGTTATCGTGTTGAGTTTGTATGAGTCTATTTATAGGCCTGATGGGCCTCACGAATTTATTACTCAAATTAATTTGATTAATTAGGTCCATAAGTATAGGTTGGAGTTACACAATTAATGGATGAGATAAGAAGTTTTTGTAGAAATAAATAGGCCCAATAGCTAATTTTTTAAGTGGATGAATGGCTCTTCACCCAAAGGTCCATGTTTTTACTGGGCTCTAAAGCCACAAAAATCCTTTCTTGAGAAAATGTATTTTAAATATTGGGCCCAAAATTTTCTAAAACCACATTCTATTCTTGTATAGTTTTGTTAGGTGTACCAATTTTTCAAGGATTTTGTTCTTTCTTATTAACAAATGGTCACTTTTGAAGCATATAATGACAATTGTCTTTCTACTAAAGCATAAATGTAATTTTTATGAATTCATCTATTCTATTATTCTTGATTCAGTAATGGATTGCTTATATGTAATGCTATTTTGTCATTAAAGAAAATTTTAACTTTGAATAAGTTCCAAGTGGCTTTCTTTAGTGTGGTACTTTTTTTCTACTTATTCTATACTTGTTGAGTTAGTAAATGATCAATTAGGAATTAAGTAATGGACATTTAATTTCATTCATGTTATTGTGTAATTTGAATAAGTTCTGAAAAATCTTTTTTACGGTACGTCACTTGTTCCATGGATTCTCTCTTTTTTGATTTAGTAATGATCACTTCTTTCTTTTTTTCTTTTTTTTTGGTGCAAACACAATAATAATAAAAATAACAAAAAGAAAAACTGAATAATACTTTTAAATATTATTTATTTTGGATTATAAAAAAGAAAAAAGAAAAAAAAAGAGACAACACTATTTATACTAAGGCGCAACACTCGTTCTCTTTAAGAAAATTCAAGCCTTTGGTTGACTAAACTTTGTAACCGGTGCAGAGATTTTCTGACTTATCTCTCATAGGATACAACAGCCCAACAAATATTGTGTAGCTAGAATACCTTTCCCTGCCAAGAATCTCTCTATTTTTTAGTGTATAAAAATGCTTGAAGTTGCTTAATTTTTTGGTGTAGTAATGTTGTTACTTATGTTGAGTCTGAATAAATCTACTTATAGGCCCAATGGACCTCACAAAATTATTGTCAAAATTAATTTGATTAATTAGGTCTGTAATTCTAGGTTGGAGTTACATAATTAATAGATGAGATAAAGAGTTTTTGAAAAAATAAATAGGCCAATAGCAAATCCTTTAGGTAGATAAATGGCTCTTCACCCAAAGATCCATGTTTTTTTTGTGGGCTCTAGAGGCCCCAAAATCCTTTTTCGAAAATATATATTTTAAATATGGGGCCCAAAAGTTTTGAAAAGCACATTCTATTCTCTTATAGTTTTGTTAGGTGTACTAATTTTTCAAGGATTTTGTTCATTCTTATTAAAAATTGATCACTTTTGAAGCATGAAATGATAGTTTTCTTTCTATTAAAGCAAAAATGTAATTTTTATGAAGTCATATACTCTTTTCTTCTTGCTTCAGTAATGGATTGCTTTTGAGCTATATAATGCTATTTTTTCATTAAAGAAAATTTTTACTTTGAATAAGTTCCTAGCAGCTTTCTTTAGTGTTGTACTTTTTTTCTACCTATTCTATACTTGTTGAGTTAGTAAATGATCAACTTAGGAATTAAGTAATGGACATTTAATTTCATTCATGCTATTGTTTAATTCGAATAAGTTCTCATACAGCTTTTTTTCGGTACGCCACTTGTTCCATGGATTCTCTCTTTTGTGATTTAGTAATAATCACTTTTTGTTGGTGCAAACACAATAATAATTGAAATAGTACAAAGAGAAACTGAATAATATTTCTGAATAATATTTATTTTGCTTTCAAAAAAAGAAAAATATTTATTTTAGATTAAAAAATAAAACCAACACTATTTGGACTAAGGCATGACACTCGCTTTCTTTAAGTAGATTCAAGCCCTTTATTGACTAAACTTTGTAACCGGTGCAGATCTTTTCTGACTTATCTTTGATTAATTAGGTCCATAATTCTAGGTTGGAGTTATACAATTAGTGGATGGGAGTTTTGGAAGAAATAAATAGGCCCAATATCTAATCCATTAAGTGGATGAATAGCTCTTCATTTTCCGTAATAAAAAGGTCATTAACTCATCAATGAATGTGGAAATTATTTATAAATGTATTTAACCCAACATATGCTCCAATACATTCTAGCACATTAATCACCACAAATTTCTCTTTCTTTTTTTGAACTGTAATCACCACAATTAAAAGGAATGAAAGAGTCTCTCCTTTTCAATATAGTATTAAACATTTCATTAATTCATTATCTTCCATATTAACTCCCATATAATTATATTTATGTTGTCATATTAATCCATTCTAATTAAATAATATTAAAATGCTCAAACACTTTTGAACCTTGTAATGGTCATTTCCTTTTGTTAAAAAAATCGTGTAATTTGGATAAATTCACTCGTACTCGTTCCACATATTCTATTCTTCACAATTCTGTAATGATTGCTTTTGAGTTATGTTATGGCCTTCACTTTCCTTAAAACCATAATGCAATTTGAATAAGTTTTGCATAGTTTTGTTTGCGTTACCTTTTTTTTTTCCTCAAAATATTCTATTGTTCCCGATACAGTTATGATCACTTTTCATTTCGTTAAAGCAACTACAAAACTCGAATAAGTTCCTACTTAGCTTTGTTTAGCATATCATTTGATCTATTAATTCTATTCATTGTGATTCATTAATAATCACGTTTCAGCCATGAAATTGTCCCTGCAAACTGTGTAACAAGTTCCAACTTAGCTTTGTTTGGGATACCTATTGTTCTCGAATATTGTATTTCGGGATTTAAAAATGATCACTTTGAACCATTTTCTTTTTGTTTAGGGAACTATGTAATTTCTATGAGTTGTTGTGTAGCTTTGTTTAGAATAACACTTCTTTTACATATTCTTAATTCAGCAATGGTCTGCTTTTCATTGAAGAAACTGTGTAACTTATATATAAGGTTTTATCCTTTTTTTTTTTTTTTTTTTTAAGTAAACAGTATTAGTTATTAGAACATACACAAAAATAGTAATACTAGCGTTTTAAATCAGGTTTATAATATATAACTAGAGTACAATTACAAAAGGATCTAACCTTTATAATTATAGATTGGAATTATAATAATAATTATTAGAACACATATGAAAATAGTAATATTAGTGCCTTCTATTTTACTTCTTAGGATAAGTTTATAAGTTTAGTACCTTTTATTTTTATTAAAGTAACTATGCAATTCGAATAAGTTTTTCATGTAACTTTGTATGGTATGCTGTTTGTTCCACATATTCTATTCTTGCCGATTCAGAATTGGTCACTTTTGAAATTCATATTGGCAATTTTTTTATAATATTAAAGCACCTGTGTTATTCGAATAAGTTCATACGTTGCTTTGTTCGGTTACTTTGGTGCACCTTTTTTATTTTCACATAAACTATACTACTTGATTCAGTAATGAATAACGATAACCTTTAAACCAAGTAATGTTTTTTTTTTTTTGGTTAAAGTAACTGTGTTGTTTGAATATGTTATGAAAAAGCTTTCTCTAGTATATTAATTGTTCCACATATTATATCCTTTGGGATTTAGTAATTGCCCATTTTTGAATTATGTAATGACCATTTTCTTTCCATAGAAGTAACTATATTGTTTTAAAAAGTTCCTGCTTACTGTCTGAACTTTGTTTTGAATACCACTTGCTCCACGTATTCTATTCTTCTTAATGTAATAATGATCACTATTGAACTATCAAATGGTCTTTTTTTTCATTAAAGTGCATGTATAATTTGGTTAAATTCTTGCTTATTATATTTGTGTGGTAATGCAATTGTTTTATAAATTTCATTTTAAAAACTATCTTTTCGGGTTATTTTAAAATGAAACCTTATATTTTTTATATTTTTTTATTTTGAAATTAAATTCTAAAATTTAATAGTCTTATAAAATAGGGCAAAATTTAGGTATAATATTTAGATATTGTTTAAAGGTTTCCTTTTAAAAATTCAGCTATGTGACTTTTTTCCTATGAGATGGAAATGTATTTTTAAATAAGTACTGTCACATAGCTAAATTTTAAGAGAAGAACCTAATTAAGAAACAACACTTAAGTACTGTACCTAAGTTTTGTCCTATAAACTAAGCTATATACGGAGACAGAGCAGAGACACTCGCCTTTTATGCTTGCTAATGATTCTCATTCTTTTTCTTCCTGCTGATTCTGGCAAAAGAGCCATTTTCAATGGCCTGTAATGGACTCTGGTACACTAACCAAGAAAAGAGTGTAAATGGAGGAAGAATCAAAATACGAAAAGGTTTTAGCTTATAAGCTATGTTTGGTATAATACTTTTTTCACACAATTCATTCTTCGTTTTTCAGTAGTGATCACTTTTGAAACGTGTAATAGCTATATTCAATTTCAGTACAATTTGAATAAATTCCCACATAGCTTTGTTTGGTACACTACTTGTAGCATCAATTCTTTTCTTCTTGATTTAGTAATTAATGATCCTTTTGAACCACACAATGGCCAATTTCTTTTTATTCAGTCCAACTCTGTAACTTGGATAATAGCTTTGTTTTGAGTACCACATGCTTCACAGATCAATTTAGAACCATGTTGTGATCTTTTCTCCTTTGTGATTTAACAAACTGTGCAACTTCAAGAAGTTCCGCATAGCTTTTCTTTGCATACCAAAAAAAAAAAAAAAAAGAGAGAGAGAGAGCACGCATAGACCATGATTCTATTCTTCTTGATTTAGTAACAATCTCATCAGGGACGGAATTAGGATTTAGAGTTAGGAGGAGCAAAAGTATAAACAAATTTTTTTGAAACTCCAAATAAGTATTTATTTAGAAGAGAAATGCTATATTCACAATATTTTAATTATATTTTTACAACAAATCGTAAGTGGTAGGTTATTTTATTGGTTGTTATAAGTGGGCAAAAAAGTAATTTAAATTATGAATTCAAATTAGAACCAATAACAACTTACCCCATGTGATTTGTTGTGAAAATGTTGTGAACGTAGCACTTTTCAATTTAGAAAGTTAAGCTTTTTTTTTTTACCTTTTTTTTGGGTGTCTTGTGTGTTGTCAGATGTGTGTGGGTGTTCACTTAGACCAGTTGGAATTGGCTTAGCAACTTTTTATTTTATTTTATTTTTTGTTTTTGTTTTGCGTGGGTTTGTTTTGGGGTGTTGTTTGGGCTTAAGTTTGTTATTGGTAAATTTTGTTGTTAAGCTTGTTAAATTTATTTTAGATTTTAGATCAATAAAACTTTTTATGGCCTTTAAAATGATCAATAATATTGTTGAGAGGGCAAAGTGCAAATTTATTGAAACAAATTGCTAAAATTAATACATACATACATACATACATACATATATATATATATATATATATATATACACACACTGGCATACACACACACACATATATACTCTAAAAAAAAATTTGAAAAAAATTTGGGGAGGGGGGCCACTGCCCCCCAAGTCCAACTATAGTTCAGTCACTGGATCTCGTCTTTTTCATTGAAGTACATGTATAATTTGGATAAGTTCTTGCTTAGATTTGTCTGGTAATGCACTTGTTTTATAAATGTTAGGTTCTAAAACTTAAGAACAAATGCAACTTGTTTAGATATAAATTCCTAGATCTATAGAGTTTATTAGACAATGCTCAAGCTGTTACAACTTAGAACACAAGAACATACAAGCCACAGAAAGAAGAATTCAAATTCTATGAAATCCGACCGATCAAAAATTGCAAACATGAAATTTCTGCAGAATTTTATTTCAGCCCAAACACTGCTTAAACATTTTGGGTTTCAAGTGAAACACTTCTAGTACATAAAGTAAAACCCTAACTACATTTTCCGAACTTTTGAGAGACATTGAAGGTGCTCTTGTGAGATCTAAAAGGTTTTGTGTCTTCCTCTTTCAAAGTTACTTCTAGAAATCATTTTCATATCATTAGATCCAGTAGATCCAAAGTTTTTGTAACAAGATTAACAACTGTTGATGATCTAAACATTCAAGGTTGATCTTGTAGTCACAAACTAGAGAGTTTGTGTTGCTAAACCTTTGAGTGGGATCTCAAAGTCATAAGCAAGGGTGCTTGTGTTGGTGTAAATCTAAGAAGAGAAAAAGTCCGTGGATTCGGAGATTGCATGTGGTCGTGTTAGTAAGTTACTACATTAGATAGCAACAAATTTAGGGTTAAATCTAATTGTAAAAACTTCAATTCTCTTATGTAAGGTTGAATTTATTCAACCATCTAATTGGCTTTATTCTGTGCCAAATTTGCTTGTAATTCAGCATTTAGTAACCCTGTATTTAGATGGGTTTGATGTAAGGGTAGTGAGTGAGATAGAGTGAAGTTTGCTCAAGAGTGTGCAAAAAAACAGAGACTCGCGGCTGGGACTCGCGGGTGACTCGCAGCTGCAAGCCGCCAGAAGCAGCACACGTGCCAAGCATGCTGGAAGATGAACAGTCATGCTAGCTGGAGCACTACAGGACAAAACAGGACAACTGGCCATACGGTTATCTCGCGACTGGATCTCGCGACTTAGTCAAGCCGCGAGGTCAAGCCGCGAGCCACCCCTGTTTTGTAAAAACCTGACGTTTCACATTCCTCTCCACTCCAGTATAAATACCCCTATTACCCACGATTGAAAGAGAGCTTCCAGAGAGAATTTTGAGAGAGAAACCCTAAAGAAAAACTAGATTGATTCACACACAATCTATACCTTAGAGACTCTTCAAATTCCTCAACTCTCTTCCTCTCCATTGTCAAATCCTTGAGAGGCATTATACCAAACCTGGTTCTCACCATCATCATCACTGTGAGACAGTTGTTTGGATTTCTGGGAAGCAGTTAGGAAGGAACCAATCTTCATTGGTTGATGCTATGGTCTAGTAGCGGAATCCGGGAAGCTAGAAAAGAAAAAGGTTCGGCGCAACCTCGTTGGAGCAAGAAGCTTGGAGGGCTTAGGTGCACTGGGTAGATTAGGCTTGGAGGGTCTATTGCTGTCCTTGTATCCCAACTATATTTTCTAGTGGATTGATTACCGCTTGGAGGGCGGCGGAGAGGTTTTTCGCCGAGGGCTTCGGTTTCCTCTTCGATAACACATCGCGTGTTGTCTTTGTGTTTGCATCTTCCTTCCTCTCTATCTTTGCCTTTTATTTATCTGCTGTGGTTTTTAATCTGTTGTGGCTTAGATAGTATTTAATCAATTTCGTATGATAGCATATGTTAAGTTTCCGCACACTAGTTGTTTGACATATTGCTTGAATTGATTAAGTTGTAATTTGGGGGTCTAAACGTTCAAAGGTGTTTTTGTACACGTTTTTGAACTTTCAATTGGTATCAGAGCAGGTACACTGATATTGGTTTCATTACCATTGTGTGATCCTTGACTCCCTTTTGAGATGGATAGGTCTCAATCCCTAAATGCACCTCCATATTTTGATGGTAGTAATTATGCTTTTTGGAAGGTTCGAATGAGAGCTTTTCTGTGTTCTATTGATGAATCCGTTTGGGAGGCTGTTGAGATTGGTTGGACCAAACCAGAGGCAGCCAAATCCACATGGGATAAGGCAGCACTTGCTGCATCTAATGCTAACAGTAAAGCACTCAATGCTATTTTCTGTGGTGTGTCTCCAGATGAATTTCACAGGATTTCTCATATTACCGTGGCCAAAGAAGCATGGGAGATTTTGGAAACTACCTATGAAGGCACGAAGAAAGTGAAAGACACCAAGCTACAAATGCTGACCACTCGGTTTGAGGAGCTCAAAATGAGTGAGGATGAGTCTTTTGACTCTTTCTACGGGAAGTTAAATGAAATGGTTGTCAGCAAGTTCAACTTGGGGGAGAAAACGGAGGACTCGAAGATTGTAAGGAAGATCCTTCGATCATTGCCGGAAAGTTTTTGAGCTAAAGTGACAGCAATTGAAGAGAGCAAGGACCTCGATGACATCAAAGTGCAAGAGCTGGTTGGTTCTCTGCAGACTTATGAGATGTCACTGCCCAATCAACGGAAGAGTAAATCTCTTGCTCTAAAGACCATTAATGAGAAGGTGGAAGATCAAGACTCATCGGGAGAAGATGTGGTTGACAAAGATGTTGCATACCTTGTCAAAAATTTCAAAAAGTTTTCGAAATTCAAAAATAATGGCAAATTTGATGATAAAAGAAAATTCCAAAGTTCTGGAAGGGAGAAAAGGGAATTCAAAAGGAAAGATGGAAAAGAATCCCAACCTACACAGGGTGTCACTTGTTTCGAATGTAACGGGCATGGACACTTCAAGAAGGAATGTCCGAATTATTTGAAATCGAAAGGTAAAGTGTATGCCACGACCTTGAGTGACTCGGATTCGTCTGACTCAGAGTCTGGAGAGAGCTGTGATGGAGAGGGGAACTATTCGGCTTTTATGACTATTGCTCATGTTGAGTCTTCAGATGAGCTGAATCTGCTTGTGCGAGACCTTGGAGAACATAGTGATGATGAATCACTAGGACTTGTTGAAGAATCGGATGCTGAAGAAGATGGAAGCACAGCGAATCTTCAGGAGAATTATAACTCACTCTTGGAGAAGTCCGGGGAATACACAAGGGTGGCCAAGGCTGCTGTGAGAAAAATGAAGAAGGCTGAGGAGGACTACAAGAGTCTCCTAATCTGATATAGGGAGGCCAAATGTGAGATAGAAACTCTGAATGGAGAGTTGTCCGAAGCTTACACAAAAGTAAGATTTCTTGAGAGTGAGGTTGTGCAAGCAAATGCTAGAGTAGAGAGGGTCACCACCAAGAAGCTAGATGATGTTATCTCATCTCAAAAGAGCTTTTCAGACAAATCCGGATTGGGATATACCGAAGGAGGTAGTTCGTCTGGAAATGTCAATAAAGAAGTGAAGTTTGTAAAGGCTAAAGCTCCAGTTGTAGCTAACCTTACTGGTGAGAAGCTCGAGGTGGAGGAGAAGAAGAATTTGGTGAACCAACGGATGTTAAATCCTCGCAATCAGTTTGTAGGCAGATCTGAATCTCGTGCCAAGTCACGTCCTCGACCACAAAGAGGTCCTAGAGGAACTTATGTGTGCCACTATTGCGGACTTCAAGGGCATACTCGACCAAATTGCCAAAAGCTGAGAGCAAAGAATAGTGCAACTCCTCAAAGGTCAGGAGGACCTAGAAATGATAGAAGAATTTGGGCTAGAGATCAATCTAGAGATCAGAATGGTGATCCCGGAATGATGAACGTGATGAAGATGATTGGTGCATTCACCAACTGCTTGGAAAGCTTCTCACGAAGGTTTGAAAGACCTAACTCCCGTACCCAATCCTATAAGGAAATCACCCCAAACGCAAGTGACGTGAGGGTGAATAAGGGTACTCATGCATAAGCATTACAACATGTCCATGCATTAATACTTCCTATGCTTTGTGACTATGTTTGTTTGTTCTGCTTGCCATTTTTGCTGTTTGATTGTTTGCTTGTCTACTTGTGAATATATTTAATTTTGTCGTATCAATCTTTTTGTTTATTGTGTCAAAAATCCAAAAACCACATAAAAATTAGAAAATCAAAAAGCTTGATTGACTTTGTTGAGTTTTTGTCTCAAAACTTGTTTTGCCTTGTACCTTTGTGCTAATGGCTTTGTGCATTTTCGAGCATTGCTTATTTTCATGCACTTATATCACTGTGGGAAAAATCTTAAAATCTTTGTGATTGTTGTAAATAGATCTTCAAACTTGTCATGAATGATTAGTGAATGGTTTTGTTGATCTTGAGACTTGCATAGACTTGTGTCTATATATCTTCCCACTCTTTATTTTTGTTTTGTTAAAAAGAGCTCACCAAATGTAAATCTCCAAATGAAAAGAGATATTGAGCTGCAAAAGCCTGTCGCACATTCTAGTATTTGACTAGGAAAAAGGGTAAGCGACCTTATATTGAAGTGAATGTTTATTCAAAAAGCCAAAGGCTTATTCCTTAAAGTGAAATATCATATATCACTCTCACAATGAGAGGTGATTGACTCAAAAGATCAAAAAGATAAATTGTTATGATTGAAAGTGGAGTCAAATGTAAAGCTTCAAATCATGTTATCAAGTTTTGTGGGAGGTCATATATACATACTTCTATAATTGAGATGGGTCACATGATCTAGTGCTAATTGTGTATGCCTTGGTTGAATTGATCATTGAAGCTTCACATTAGACGAAGGACTATCTCATTGTTGATACCCACACACATCACACAAGTTTATGTTCAATAAATGCCATATTCATTTGTGTGATTGTACTTGATAAAATGTGTTTTCACATGCTCAATCTTTGTTAATTCAAGCACAAAAAGATTTTTGAGTGTTTTAGGTGTTTTTGGAAAGTATTTTGTTTGAAAAATCTGTAAATTTCAAAAATCCAGTTTTGCCCTGTTTTGGCGGCTCAGTCGCGGGTATGTCAAGTCGCGAGACTCAATCGCATCTTCGCTGGTCATTTTTGGCGACTTGTTCGCGAGTGGAAGGTCCAGTCGCGAGGTTCACTCAGAGATTTTCGCGGCTCAGCTCGCGACTTACTCGCGGGTAGACCTTCCAGTCGCGAAAAACACTTAGAAAAATTTTCAAATTTTCGTCCTAGGGTGTTTTGGCGGCTTGATCTGGCGACTTTTTGGCGACTCGTCTCAGTCCCGAAAATCGCATGTTTTGGACATACAGGGGCAGTTTTTAAAATTTCTTTTCCCTCGATCTTTTTGTGACTGTTCATTGTCTTTCTCATTTGCTCTTATCCATTCACACCGTGCCTCCATTTTCGATCTCCATTGTCTGCCTCTTTTCAGCTCAAAATCGTCAACTAACAGGTATGGTTTTTCTATCTTGAACTATATTTTTCCTGTTATTATGGTTTTCCCTCTGGATTTTTCACAATTGATTGTGTTTTTGTGATGGGTTTTTAGCTCAACTATTACTCTTTGTCCATGTTTTGCCTTTGGAAGCTTGTATTTCTGTTTTTGAGCTAGTTTATTTTGGGTGGTTTTGTTCTTCATCGTGTGCTTAGCTAGGGTTAGCTAATTTTTGTCTGATCTGCTGTTGATGTCGTGTTCTACTATGATCCTGTGTGGTATCCTGTTGATGTGTTTTCAGCTGATTATGATCCTGTGTGGACTCCCTCTTCCGTGTAGTTCAATTTGAGCCATTTGTGTCCCTTATTGCTATTTTCTGTCCATTTCCATCCAGTTATTAGGGTTTCTTCATTGTCCCTATATTTCCACTAACCCACTGCTAATAAAGTTTGTTGGATTGTGTTCTGTCATTTCCCTTGTTCATAATGTAGACTGGTAATGTCACCATTCAAAAAGGCTGCTGTAAAAGGAGGAAGTTCCAAAGGGAAGGAACCAGTCATAGATGTTGATGATTTCTCACCTCAACCAAAAGGGACTCGTTCTTCATCGAAGAGATTCGATCCTGAAAGGATTGGAATTACCTTCTCTCTGATCCGGATGACGCGTATGAAGAGTTGGTAAAAGAATTTTATGCCAACGCAATTGTGGAAGGAGATGAACTTAAGTGCTGGGTTCGGAAAAAGAGCTTTTCTGTCTCTCCTGCATATCTGGCAGAAATTCTTCACATCAACAGACCCATTTTCTGACATTCGCCGGTTTACGATGATCTCTGCCCTGATGAGGAGCTTCTTAAAGAAAGCCTTGGTCAAGATTTGGAGTTCTCGCCCAATGGCAAATCCATCAGTGTTTCCTCTCTCTCTCCAAAGCTGAGAGTGCTTACAATTGTAATGTTTCACAATTTGTACCCTTTGTCAAGTATTGGGTATATGAACCTTGGACGGGCTTTGTTTCTTCATGATCTAATCTCTGATGTGGAAATAGACATCTGTGCTCATATCTTTCATGTTCTGCGCAAAACGGTTCTTCGAAATGAGTCTCGGATATGCGTTCCTTTTTGCAGTCTCATTTCCCGGATCTTGAAGCTCAAGGGAATTTATCCAATGGCTGATGAATCCCCTATGTCCAAACCAAGTCCAATCAACATGCGTACATTCAATGCAAGCATTGGACATAGTCGAAAGAGAGCCAAACCAGAAACTTCTGCATCTCACAATGACTCTCAGTTTAGCACTCTCTCCCTGGATGAGAAACTTGATCGCATTGTCTCCTCTGTCCACGAGTTGAGTACAAAGATGTCTGGACTCATAGCTTCTCTACACCATCAAAACACTCGGTGGGATATGAAGTTTACTTCTCTTCAAACTCAACTGGATCAAATTCAGAGAAAACTGGAAGAGGATGGCTAGCCTATTCCATGACAAAAAGGGGGAGAGATAGGCATGATCAAAGGGGGAGTGTCTGCATGATCAAAGGGGGAGTGTCTTTACATTCTTCTTCTCTTTAAGTTGATATTGTGTTTTGTAAACTGTTATTCAGGATGTTTGTGTTTTGTACCCATGTGCTTGTGTAAGCTTCTAGGGTTTATGTCTTTTGCATAGTTTGTAGGCTTTATGGTATGTACCTTGCTTTTTGCAGCCTTTATGCTATGTTGAAATCAGTACTTTAATCAAAATGGTATGCATTTTGGTTTATGTACTGTCACTCTTGTGCCCTTGTAGGATTGTTCCTAGATGCATATGCCTTGTGTGATATGCATTGGTTGAGTGTTGAGCATACAAGTGTCTTGCCTTGTGCTTGTTAACTTGTATGTCCTTGTGTTCATTCCAAGTGTGAATGAGCACTGTGATCACTACCTTGTGGTGTTCACTTGGTTGATCAAGCCATGGTTTGTTTCATAACTCCATCTTTGCTTGATCACATATTGCCTGTTTCATATGCATTTTATAATTTTCTGCTTACAATGATCATGGTGTATTGTTGTGTTTCAGGAGTATTATGTTCATATGATTCAAGTGCTTCACAGCTTCTAGAGTTAGGTGTGAGTGAGTTTTGTTCAACTGTTCCCAACTCACATGTTAAGTCTAGAGTCTGTTTTAGGGTTTTGTCACGGAATAGCCAAAAGGGGAGATTGTAAGGTTGAATTTATTCAACCATCTAATTGGCTTTATTCCGTGCCAAATTTGCTTGTAATTCAGCATTTAGTAACCCTGTATTTAGGTGGGTTTGATGTAAGGGTAGTGAGTGAGATAGAGTGAAGTTTGCTCAAGAGTGTGTAAGAAAACAGAGACTCGCGGCTGGGACTCGCGGGTGACTCGCGGCTGCAAGCCGCCAGAAGCAGCACACGTGCCAAGCATGCTGGAAGATGACCAGTCATGCTAGCTGGAGCACTACAGGACAAAACAGGACAACTGGCCATACGGTTATCTCGCGACTGGATCTCGCGACTTAGTCAAGCCGCGAGGTCAAGCCACGAGCCACCCCTGTTTTGTAAAAACCTGACGTTTCACATTCCTCTCCACTCCAGTATAAATACCCCTATTACCCACGATTGAAAGAGAGCTTCCAGAGAGAATTTTGAGAGAGAAACCCTAAAGAAAAACTAGATTGATTCACACACAATCTATACCTTAGAGACTCTTCAAATTCCTCAACTCTCTTCCTCTCCATTGTCAAATCCTTGAGAGGCATTATACCAAACCTGGTTCTCACCATCATCATCACTGTGAGACAGTTGTTTGGATTTCTGGGAAGCAGTTAGGAAGGAACCAATCTTCATTGGTTGATGCTACGGTCTAGTAGCGGAATCCGGAAAGCTAGAAAAGAAAAAGGTTCGGCGCAACCTCGTTGGAGCAAGAAGCTTGGAGGGCTTAGGTGCACTGGGTAGATTAGGCTTGGAGGGTCTATTGCTGTCCTTGTATCCCAACTATATTTTCTAGTGGATTGATTACCGCTTGGAGGGCGGCGGAGAGGTTTTTCGCCGAGGGCTTCGGTTTCCTCTTCGATAACACATCGCGTGTTGTCTTTGTGTTTGCATCTTCCTTCCTCTCTATCTTTGCCTTTTATTTATCTGCTGTGGTTTTTAATCTGTTGTGGCTTAGATAGTATTTAATCAATTTCGTATGATAGCATATGTTAAGTTTCCGCACACTAGTTGTTTGACATATTGCTTGAATTGATTAAGTTGTAATTTGGGGGTCTAAACGTTCAAAGGTGTTTTTGTACACGTTTTTGAACTTTCATCTTATAGTGGATTTACTTTACCTTAAAGATAGTTAGATCAAATCCTTCCTAGGTTTTTACCTTGAAACGGTTCGTCTTATCGGTTTTCCTAGGTTATCATATCGTAGTGTTATTTATTTTCCACTGCTTTGCATGTTATGATATATGCTTGTTTAACCTAGATATGAATAATATACCTAATAATCACTTGGTTAATATATTAGGTTAAACAATCTGGTTTAAGGGGTCTAAATGAATAAACAATAAATATCATTTTAAACACTGTTATTTAAGGATTACTTTACAATGAAATCTTATAATTGATAGAATTTCAAGTTAAACCCTAAAATTTAAGAGTCTTACAAAATAAGCTATGCAAATAGAGCAGCGACATGTTTTTTTTGCTAACTACAGGGCCGGACTAAGGTCTAGGCAACTTAGGCCTATTAGGATATGGTAAATTTAATTATTTAACCACATAATTTTAATACTCCATCTCACATTTGGAGCCTGAGAACTTTTTTGAGCCTAAATTTAGGAAACTTAACCCTATTGGGATCTAGTAAATTTAATTATTTAACCACACAATTCTAACACTTCACCTCACATTTGGGCCTTGGGAATTCATTTGGTGAGATCTAATACGTGGGAATTTAAATGAGAGGTAGAGTGGAGGAGACAAGAATCGAATTTAGGATATCTTGCATTAATACCATATTAAATTACCGATTGTCCTAGAAGGTTAAGCTATTAGAAAATTATGAATTTAATCACTTAACCATAATTATAACACTCCCCTCATGTTAACTTACTGATTGTTCTAAAAGATTAAACTATTAGGAAATTGTGAGTTTAATCAATTAATCATAATTCTAACACTTCCTTCATGTGTGGGTTTAAACTCCCTTTTAATAGATGAGGCCCAGCATGTGAGATTTTTAACATTTTAAATGGGAGGTAAACTGAAGACAAGGATCGAACTTAGGACCTCCTACTCTGATACCATGTTAAATTACTAATTTTTCCAAAAGTTTAAGTTAATAGGATATAGTAAATTTAATCATTTAATCACACAATTCTAACAATGCCTAGGTCTAAGGCCCACAATACAAACAAATTTTACCCCTAAAAAAGGCCTTGATCCTATTGTAAAAGACCAAGATTTACAAAAAAACATGAATTTTTTAAATGGCTGTGCACTTTTTATTATTAGTGATGCTAGAGATACATAAATTTTATTATAGCCTTACAAACTGACATGTCGTCAATTACAAAAAAGTAGATTACACGTTCATTAATTACGTTATTGAAGTACATCAATCACAGTTATTGTCACATCATATTATGAACATTTTTTGGTACCTTTAGAATTTTTTTTGTTTTTATTTCTAATAGACTTTCAAAATATGAGACTAATTGAAACCCAAAAATGATTTATAAAACAATGCAAATATGTTAGATCATGAATGGTGATTAGTCTCCCCTAATAGTTTGAGATTTTAATTTTTGTAAACTAATCATAAAGCCACATATGAAATAATATCTATCTCTTTATCTTAAAAATTAGATTACAAATGTACTTAACTACGTATTGTTATATATCCAAGATAAAGTAATTTTCTTTTTAAAGAAATAATATATATATATATATATATATATATATATATATGAATGTTTAAATAGTGTATAAAACACCTTGAACGTTTAGACCCCCTAATTACAAATTACCAATTCAAGCTTATTATCAAACAATGTATATGTGGAGTATGAACATAAGCTAAAACAGAATTGATAAAACAATCTAAACCAAATAAAATCACAGCCATAGCAAAAATTAAATGGCAAAGATTAAGGGGAGAAAGATGAAAACACAAAGACAACACAGTGATGTGTTATCGAAGAGGAAACCAAAGTCCTCGGCGTAAAACCTCTCTACCGCCCCCCAAGCGGTCAATAATCCACTAAAGAATGAAGTTGGGATACATGAACAACAAAAAAACCTCCAAGCCTAATCTACCTAGTGTACCTAAGCCCTCCAAGCTTCTTGCTCCAACGAGACCTTTGTCTTCTTTAGCTTACCGGATTCCGCTATAGCCCATAGCATTAACCAATATCAATTGGTCCCTTCCTAACTGCTTCCTAAGTACCAAACAACCTCCTCACAGATATGGATATGGTGAGAAAAGGTTTTGGCTAATGTACCTCTCAAGGACTCTCTCAAAATTCTCTCTAGAAGCTCCCCATATTTCGTGGGTATAAGGGTTTTTATATAGTGGGGTGAGAAAGGAATGCGAAGAGTCAGTTTTTCCTAAATAGGGTGGTCTAGTGACTTGGCCTCGCGACTAGCTCAAGTTGCGAGTTCAAGTCGCAAGCTAACGGCCTGGCCAGCCTGGACTTTTGTCCTGTAGTGCAACAATTGGCATGACACTTCAACTTTTGGCATGCTTGGTACATGTGCAACTTCTGGCGGCTTGCAAGCTATGAGCCACCCGCGAGATCCAGTCGCAAGTCCCTGCTTCTTTGCACAATCTTGAGCATTTCTTCACATCCTTTCATACACTGCCCTAACATGATTCCTACCTAAATACAGGGTTACTGATTACTAAAATACAAGCAAATTTGGCACGAAATAAAGCCAACAAGATGGTTGATAAAATTTCAACCTTACAATCTCCCCCTTTGGCTATTCCGTGACAAAACCCTAAAACAAACTCTAAACTTAACATATGAGTTAGGAACAGTTGAACGAAACTCACTTACACCTAACTCTAGAATATATGTAGCTCTTGAATCATATGAACAAGAATCTCCGGAAACATAATAACACAATATGATCATTGTGTCTAGAAAAACTTGTAATGCATATAAGGTAGGAATAAAGTAATAAACCAAGTCTTGACCATACAAGCAATCATTATAAAATAGTGACCACTATTGGGGACATATTTTTATGTAATTGGCATATCCTTTGACAAAACGCACTTTACTTGTATTTGGTAAATCTAAGTAGGTTCAAGACGATCATTACAAGTGTTTAAATTGAAGACATGAAGACTACTCAAGAATTGTTCAAGAAAAGTGCAATTTGCAGGTCTCGATACCTGCTCGATAGAAGTTCGATCTGTCGAGATTCATTAAATCTTGATAGATTCCTCGATCAATCGAGCTTACAGGTTTTCAGATTATAGCCATAAACATTTTATTATAAAAGGGTATTTGGTTTGTATAATCCTTATAGGACTAGGAAAGCCCAATGTTTGTGTAAACCTATTTGGAATAGGAGAGCCCATTAAACTCCTATTTAAAGGAGGTGGAAAAAGAAAACCTAACCCTAGAGAGCTTCATAATGTTTTCCTTATGAAATCCTAGCCTCCTCCTAGAGAAGAAAGAGTTCTTGCTGCGTTTCTTGTATGCCTTTGGGTTCTGCAACCAAGCAAAGTCTCTTGCACCAACATTGAAGATCTTATTGGTGTTTCCATGCGAAGCTACTGCAAATCAACTACAACAATCAAAGGGTTGCTGTGGAGTTAGTCACGTACTGGGATTCGTGCAAAGGAGTAAGCCGCGTACTGGGATCCACGCATCAAATTGGTTAGTCATGTACTTGGGAGCCGTGCATTAGAAAGGGGAACTATCACTACAGAACAAGTTCAATTGGGTATTGGGGTAAGAGTTCAACTGTAGGTTGGTAAGGTACTTGGATTCCTTTACTTGTAACCGCTTATTGTGATAATAGTGGAGTTTTGGAAGTAGTGACTTGAAAATCACCCGGTGGGGTTTTTGCCGTTAGGTTTTTCCCATTCGTAAACAAATCATCGTGTTATTTATTTTCCGCTGTATAATTAGTTTATTAGTGATTTGTTTGTGCTACCATGCATTTGCAAGATAAATTGATTAATTAATAACTTGGCTAATTAATTAATTAATTTCTATCACAAGGGGTTATTTAGTTTGTGGCCTATCAATCACAATGCTCATTCACACTTGGAATGAACATCTGGACATACAAGCTAACAAGCTCAATGCAAATTACTTGCATATCCAACAATCAACCAATGCACAATACAGAGAGTATATGCATCTAGGAACAAGATCCTACTAGGGCATAAGAGTGAGAGTACTTAAAGAAAATGCATAATATTTAGCTAGAAGTACTAGGCAACAAAACAAAAAGGCTGCATAAGCATGGTACAAACCATAAAAGGCTACCAAACACATGGAAACAAACCCTAAAAGCTTACAAAAGCTACATGGGTACAAAATGTATCATAAACAAGTTCCATAAAATACTGAAATAGCATATGCTAATATGAAGCAAAATATTAAACAAAAATATTGAACATAGACCTGCTTGCTGAAATATCCCCCTTTGATAGTCTTCTCCCCCTTTGATCAAGCTATTTCTCCCCCTTTCATTGTATTCCCCCTATGAACATCATCTCCCCCTTTTTGTCATAGAATAGCTAGGCCATATCTTCTTCTAGCTTCCTCTGAATCTAATCCAATTGAGTTTGTAGGGAGGTGAATTTCATATCCCATCGAATGCTGTAATGGTGTAAGATAGATGTGAGTCTGGACATCTTAGTGCTCAACTTATGGATAGATGTCACAATGTGTCGAGTTTTTCATCAAAGGGGAATGAGCTGGAGCACGAACCACTGTGAGATGCGGAAGTTTCTATTTTGACTTTCCTCCAACTATGACCAATGCTAGCGTTCAATGTATGCATGTTGATTGGACTCAATTTTGTGCAGGGAGAATCATCATCTATTGGATTAATCCCTTTGATCTTCAAAATCCTAGAAATGAGACAGCAAAAAGGAACGCATATCGTTGACTCAATTCCTAGAATCATTTTGCACAGAATGTGAAAGATATAAGGATAGATGTCAATCTCTACATCAGAGATAGGTCATGAAGAAAAAAGGCACGTCCAAGGATCATATACCCTGTGCTGGATAAGGGGTACAGGTTGTGAAACATGACTATTGTAAGCACTCTCAATTTCGGAGGAAGAGAGGAAACGCTGACGGAGTTTCCATTTGATGAGAATTCCAAGTCTTGTCCAAGACGATCCCGAAGAAGTTCTTCATCTGGACATAGATCATCATAAACTAGTGAGTTTTTAAGCATCGGCCTGCTGATGTGAAGGATCTCTACCAAATATATGGGAAATACTAATAGATCGACAAAACCTGGTGGAAGGTCCTCTTTGCCAAAATGAACTCCCAGCTTGTCAGGGCCCAAAACCACGTCATATCAAGTCACCAAGAAGGGTTTTCGAGTTCTTAATCTACAGTGGGTTAACTAGCGGCCGTGCCATATGCTCACATTTTGTCTTGAGGTTAACTAGCGGCTGCGCCATACGCCTCACCATTACACAACTATCAAATCACTAAAAGGATTTGAAGTCCCTAATCTACAATGGGTTAAATAGCGGTCACACTGTATGTGCACATTCCATCTTAAGGTTAACTAGCGGCTGCTCCGTTCGCCTTACCATTACATAATTCTCTTTGTCTGATCCTATTTTGAGACTAACTAGCGGCCACGCCATACGTCTCACCATTGCCACTATTCCCGACTACCAAGTAAGTCCGCTTGCCCATGTCCCACATTTTATTTTCAGCATCTAAATTTCCACATGTTTGCACTCATATATCAAAAACAAAAATATATGCATATTTTCCTAAGATAGCATGGCGTAAATAATGGAAAAAAATATATGCTTATGAAAACCCCAAAAATAAAATAAGCACTAGCATGCATCTATAGTAGTAATGCTACTAGCATTTTGCAAAAAAAAAAAAAAAAAAAAAAAAAAAAAAAAAAAAAAAAAAAAGGGAAAAATAGACTCTGACCTTAAATGCAGAGAAGACTGAAACAGCAAACTAAGACTAAAAGACGGACTCCCTAAGCTTGAGATCGCTCTAGAGATTTTTTGTAGAAGTGAGAAATGAGGATGAAATGAGCGAAAAAGAGCCAAAGAGGGCATTTTTAGGCCCTAGGCTGGCCGGCGCATGTTGTAGGGCCAACAGTAGGCCTAGCAGTCCTATAAGGGCTGTTGGGCAGCATTGACTAGGTAAACATTGACCTCGTCAAAAAAAAAAAAAAAAAAATCCTCTCCTTTCTCCTCTCCTAGAGTTTAGAGACATGTTTAAAAAATATTTCAATAGTAGCTGCAGTAAACCGGTCTAGTCAGATAAAGTTTAGTATCGATCCAAGAATAGTCTCTACACGCCAATATGGGGGGCAACAAAATTCGAAATCACATTCTTTATCCGACACCTCTCATTGCACTCGAGATATCCGATAAAGAAGGGGTAGCTATTGATACCATATTTTGTCCGCCCTCGATTTGTGTGCCGAACACCGAAAAACTTAAAAATGTTATTTTTTTCTCTATGGGGCCGCGAGAACATCCAGAGCAACGTGGCACAACTCGTTCAGACAATGAAGCACTTAAGTTCCTTTTTTGACTAAAATGACCAAATTGCCCCTAGTCAACCCATGTTTTGACCTAAGGTTAAATGAGGTCAAAAACTTAAAAAAAGACAACATTTTTCATAGTTTTACATCAAACCCAAGCTTCTCAGAGATCTTTAACATCTTTGACCAAGTCTAACCCAAAGTCAATCATGGGTGGGCCCAAAAACCCTAATTTTGATCCAGTTGTCAGAACTAGTTGAAATCAATGTCATTGCAAATATTATCAAATTCTCATTCCAATGAATATTCATGGGTCAAAATCGGAATTAGAACAGACGAGATATCATGAAAACTGGGATGACATACCGATCGATGCACCAGTGACTTCCGTGAGCCATAACTTTTGATCCGATCTTTGGATTTTCAGGATCCATACCTTTTTGGAAACAAGAAAAAAAGATCTTTCCAGGGGTGTCAAGATCAACCCAATTTCAGGCCTTTTGAAGCCAGCAACCCTACAAGAGCCGTTGCCTCGAAGTGCGTGTCGTGGCTATAAATAGCCCAAAGCACCCCTCAGATCGGAGGGAGACCACATTTTCTAATTTTTGCTCTCTAGCTTGTATTTTTCTACATTTTTCTCTCTCTTCCAAACACACACACACACACACACACACACACACACACACACACAAAAAAAACCCAAAAAACACATCCAAGCTTTTTAATTCTTCTCTTTTCACTAAAAACACAAGGTATTGACCTTATATCCAATCTTTCTTTCCTTGGTTCTACACTTTGGATTTGGGGTTTAGGGGTGTGTTTGTAGCTTTTCTAGCTATCATCCACTGCCCTAACATTCTAAATCTTTTTCTAGCATTTGTCTTGCTATTTTTGCTTGAATAACATGATTTATTGCTTTCTTTAGCATGTTCCTTGATTTGTTTGTGTTTCTAGTTTAAGTCTCTTTGTTTTTATGCCTTATGCCCTGTTTCATGATTTGATCTACATCTGTACATGTCTATATGTTTGGATTCATGTTCTACCATGTTTATGTGCTAAGTTTCTACATGTTTACATGCCTATGTGTCTAGATCTATGTTTCCACATGCTTGTGTGCTTGGATCTATGCTCTCTACATGCTTTATGCTATTTTCCATATGCTTGTGTGATCTATACCATGTTCGTGTGCCTAGACATAAGCTATGTTTGTCATGCTGTGTGCTATTGTAGCCCTTTTGTCACTTCGCCTTTTTTTCTTATGTTTTGGCCTAATGGTTAGGACCCAATGTAGACCCTATAGTTTTTGTCATCGTCCATACATCGAGGCCCATATCTAAGGGTTTGGATCATCCCCATTTTGCATGTCTATGCTTGCTTGCTTCTATGCTCTATGCTTGTGTTAGCCTCTCTTGTTCTAGGCTTTGCCATGTTTAACACCCTCCGCAGGCTTGATCTTGTTTAGTTACATCTGATGCCCATAAGGCCTTGTTTGGGTATAACCACTTGGGATGTGTCTCCATGATGTCAGTTGCTTCATGCATACTGTAAGGTTGAATTGATTCAACCATCTAATTGGTTTTATTCCGTGCCAAATTTGCTTGTAATTCAGCATTTAGTAACCCTGTATTTAGGTGGGTTTGATGTAAGGGTAGTGAGTGAGAGAGAGTGAAGATTGCTCAAGAGTGTGCAAGAAAACAGAGACTCGCGGCTGGGACTCGCGGGTGACTCGCGACTGCAAGCCGCTAGACGCAGCATACGTGCCAAGCATGCTGGAAGGTGAACAGTCATGCAAGCTGGAGCACTACAGGACAAAACAAGACAACTGGCCATACGGTTATCTCACGATTGGATCTCGCAACTTAGTCAAGCCGCGAGACACCCCTGTTTTGTAAAACCTGACGTTTCACATTCCTCTTCCATTCTAGTATAAATACTCCTTTTACCCACGATTGTGAGAAAGCTTCCAGAGAGAATTTTGAGAGAGAAACCCTAAAGAAAAACAAGATTGATTCACCCACAATCTATACCTTAGAGTCTCTTTAAATTCCTCAACTCTCTTCCTCTCCATTGTCAAATCCTTGAGAGGCATTATACCAAACCTGGTTCTCACCATCATCATCTCTGTGAGACAGTTGTTTGGATTTCTGGGAAGCAGTTAGGAAGGAACCAATCTTCATTGGTTGATGCTACAGTCTAGTAGCGGAATCCGGGAAGCTAGAAAAGAAAAAGGTTCGGCGCAACCTCGATGGAGCAAGAAGCTTGGAGGGCTTAGGTGCACTGGGTAGATTAGGCTTGGAGGGTCTATTGCTGTTCATGTATCCCAACTGTATTTTCTAGTGGATTGTTTACCGCTTGGAGGGTGGCGGAGAGGTTTTACGCCGAGAGCTTCGGTTTCCTCTTCGATAACACATCGCGTGTTGTCTTTGTGTTTGCATCTTCCTTCCTCTCTATCTTTGCCTTTTTATTATCTACTGTGGATTATATTTTGTTTTGGTTTAGATAGTTTTTAACCAATTCCATATTATAGCTTATGTTAAGTTTCCGC
Source organism: Quercus lobata (assembly GCF_001633185.2). Lineage (NCBI taxonomy): Eukaryota > Viridiplantae > Streptophyta > Magnoliopsida > Fagales > Fagaceae > Quercus > Quercus lobata. The sequence goes on from NC_044908.1 coordinate 5,652,845, forward strand.
ACATTTATTGTTTGACATATTGCTTGAATTGGTTAAGTTGTAATTTGGGGGTCTAAACGTTCAAGGGTGTTTATACACATTTGTGAACTTTCAATTGGTATCAGAGCAGATACACTGCTATTGGTTTCATTACCATTGCGTGATCCTTGACTCCCTTTTGAGATGGATAGGTCTCAATCCCTAAATGCACCTCCATATTTTGATGGTAGTAAGTATGCTTTTTGGAAGGTTCGCATGAGAGCTTTTCTGTGTTCTATTGATGAATCCGTTTGGGATGCTGTTGAGATTGGTTGGACCAGACCTGAGGCAGCCAAATCCACTTGGGATAAGGCAGCACTTGCTGCATCTAATGCTAACAGTAAAGCACTCAATGCTATTTTCTGTGGTGTGTCTCCAGATGAATTTCATAGGATTTCTCACATTACCATTGCCAAAGAAGCATGGGAGATTTTGGAAACCACCTATGAAGGCACGAAGAAAGTGAAAGACACCAAGTTACAAATGCTGACCACTCGGTTTGAGGAGCTCAAAATGAGTGAGGATGAGTCTTTTGACTCTTTCTATGGGAAGTTAAATGAGGTGCTTGTTAGCAAGTTCAACTTGGGGGAGAAAACGGAGGACTCAAAGATTGTAAGGAAGATCCTTCGATCATTGCCGGAAAGTTTTCGTGCTAAAGTGACAGCAATTGAAGAGAGCAAGGACCTTGATGACATCAAAGTATAGGAGTTGGTTGGTTCTCTGCAGACTTATGAGATGTCGCTGCCCAATCAATGGAAGAGTAAATCTCTTGCTCTAAAGACCATTAATGAGAAGGTGGAAGATCAAGACTCATTGGGAGAAGATGTGGTTGACAAAGATGTTGCATACCTTGTCAAAAATTTCAGAAAGTTCTTGAAATTCAAAAATAATGGGAAATTTGATGATAAAAGAAAATTCCAAAGTTCTGGAAGGGAGAAAAGGGAATTCAAAAAGAAAGATGGAAAAGAATCCCAACCTACACAAGGTATCACTTGTTTCGAATGTAACGGGCATGGACACTTTAAGAAGGAATGTCCAAATTATTTGAAATCGAAAGGGAAAGTGTATGCCACGACTTTGAGTGACTCGGATTCGTCTGACTCAAAATCTGAAGAGAGTTGTGATGGAGAGGGGAACTATTCGGCCTTTATGACTATTGCTCATGTTGAGTCTTCAGATGAGTTGAATCTGCTTGTACGAGACCTTGGAGAACATAGTGATAATGAATCACTAGGAATTGTTGAAGAATCAGATGCTGAAGAAGATGAAAGCACAGCAAATCTTCAAGAGAATTATAACTCACTCTTGGAGAAGTCGGGAGAGTACACAAGGGTGGCCAAGGCTGCTGTGGGAAAAATGAAGAAGGCTGAGGAGGACTACAAAAGTCTCCTAATCCGATATAGGGAGGCCAAATGTGAGATAGAAACATTGAATGGTGAGCTGTCCGAAGCTTACACAAAAGTGAGATTTCTTGAGAATGAGGTTGTGCAAGCAAATGCTAAAATAGAGAGGGTCACCACCAAGAAGCTAGATGATGTTATCTCGTCTCAAAAGAGTTTTTCAGACAAATCCAGATTGGGATATACCAAAGGAAGTAGTTCATCTGGAAATATCACTAAAGAAGTGAAGTTTGTAAAGGCCAAAGATCCAGTTGTAGATGACCTTACTGATGAGAAGATCAAGGTGGAGGAGAAGAAGAATGTGGTGAACCAACGGATGTTGAATCCCCGTAATCAATCTGTGGGCAGGTCTGAATCTCGTGCCAAGTCACGTCCACGACCACAAAGAGGTCCTAGAGCAACTTATGTGTGTCATTATTGTGAACTTCAAGGGCATATTCGACCAAATTGCCAAAACCTGAGAGCAAAGAATAGTGCAACTCCTCAAAGGTCAGGAGGACCTAGAAATGATAGAAGAATTTGGGCAGGTGATCAATCTAGAGATCAGAATGGTGATCCCGAAATGATGAACGTGATGAAGATGATTGGTGCATTCACCAACTACTTGGAAAGCTTCTCACGAAGGTTTGAAAGCCCTAACCCCCGTACCCAATCCTATAAGGAAATCACCCCAAACGCAAGTGACGTGCGGGTGAAAAAGGGTACTTATGCATAAGCATTACAACATGTCCATGCATTAATACTTCCTATGCTTTGTGACAATGTTTGTTTGTTTTGCTTGCTGTTTTTGCTGTTGGTTGTTTGCTTGTCTACTTGTGCATATTTTTAATTTTGTCTTATCGATCTTTTTGTTTCTTGTGTCAAAAATCCAAAAATCACATAAAAATTAGAAAATCAAAAAGCTTGATTGACTTTGTTGAGTTTTTTGTCTCAAAACTTGTTTTGCCTTGTACCTTTGTGCTAATGGCTTTGTGCATTTTCGAGCATTGCTTGTTTTCATGCACTCATATCATTGTGGGAAAAATCTTGAAATCTATGTGATTGTTGTAAATAGATCTTCAAACTTGTCATGAATGATTAGTGAATAGTTATGTTGATCTTGAGACATGATAGACTTGTGTCTATATATCTTCCCACTCTTTATTTTTGTTTTGCAGAAAAGAGCTCACCAAATGTAAATCTCCGAATGAAAAGAGATATTGAGCTGCAAAAGCCTGTCGCACATTCTAGTATTTAACTAGGAAAAAGGGTAAGCGACTTTATATTAAAGAAAATGTTCATTCAAAAAGCCAAAGGCTTGTTCATTAAAGTAAAATGTCAAATATCGCTCTCACAATGAGAGGTGATTGCCTCAAAAGATCAAAAAGATCAAATTTTATGATTAAAAGTGGAGTCAAATGTAAAGCTCCAAGTTAAGTTATCAAGTTTTGTGGGAGGTCATATATACATATTTCTATAATTGAGATGGGTCACATGATCTAGTGCTAATTGTATATGTCTTGGCTGAATTGATCATTGAAGTTTCACATTAGACTAAGGACTATCTCATTGTTGATATCCACACACAACACACAAGTTTATGTTCAATAAATGCCATATTCATTTGTGTGATTGTACTTGATGAAATGTGTTTTCACATGCTCAATCTTTGTTAATTCAAGTACAAAAATATTTTTGAGTGTTTTAGGTATTTTTGGAAAGTATTTTGTTTGAAAAATCTGGAATTTTCAAAAATCCAGTTTTGCCTTGTTTTGGCGGCTAAGTCGCGAGTATGTCAAGTCGCGGGCCTAAGTCGCGTCTTCGCGGGTCATTTTTGGCGACTTGTTCGCGAGTGGAAGGTCCAGTTGCAAGGGTTACTCAGAGATTTTTGCGGCTCATCTCGCGACTCACTCGTGGGTAGACCTTTCAGTCGCGAAAAACACTTAGAAGAATTTTTCAAATTTTTGTCCTTGAGTGTCTTGGCAGCTTGAACTGGCGACTGTGTGGCGACTTAATCAAGTCGCGAAAAACGCGTGTTTGGCAGAAATAAGAGCAGTTTTTAAATCTTTTTCAGTTTTCCTTCGAACATTTGTGACTGTTCATCTTCTCTCTAAATTATCTCCCTCCCAAACACTCTGTGAATCCATTTTCAAATCTCATTGGTGCTTCATTTCTTGTCCAAATCATCAAGAAAAGGTATGGGTTTTGATTTCTCAATCTCATTTTACCTGTTTCATGGATATTTCTTTTACCGTTTGGATTGATATTGTGTTCAAAACATTTCTCTCTTTGTGTGATGGGTATGGCCTACTATGTTTGCTATTGTTCTCATCTATTTTCATGTTGAGTGGTCACAATGTGTTTTTTTATTGTTCTGATATTTGCCTGTTGTTGAGTCTGAAAATCTTTTCTTAAATGGGTTTGGTGTTTATTTGACTTGCTCATTTCACTTGCTTGAGTATTGATGTTGGATTTCGGTATTGGTTACTGAGTTTTTATGATAACATAATGTGTGTCTCTCAACCATGTGCTCTAGTTTGGATGATTTGTTACTTCATGTTGAAACATTTTCCCATGTTCATATCTCTTCTGGAGTGTTTTATGATATCTGTTCTAAATGTTCGAATGCTGTATCTGTTTGCATATCATGGTCATGATAACCTGTCTCATTGACAGTTTTGTTAGTTGTTTTGTCTATCTATGACTTTGTGCACTATCACCATTTTGCTGCACTTGCCTTTTTGTGCTCTTTTGTATTGTTGGAAGTTTGGTTGGGTCTGCACTATCTTCAATTTGTATTTATGTATTGAAATTTTTTTTGCACTGAATCTTGTTGACATTTATCTTGTGTGGTACTGTTGTTTAGTTCTTTGCTGTGGGTCTGTTCTCTTGTAGATGTCTCATCGATCTTCTAGGGGTAAAGACATTGTTGCTGACGAACCAGCAACACCAGTTACTAAAAGGACTCGACTATCATCACAGGCATCTCAAAACCCCAATGAGGATAGGTTCAGACTTCCGCTTAACTCACATGCCTACTCAAACATTTTTGACAAGTCAACTACTATAGTGGAACGGGTGGTAGAGTTTAACACCTTAAGGACCACTTTTATACCTCGAATCTTTGAGAAATGAGATTGGGCAAACTTGTTCGGGAACTTTGACGATCCAATGGATGAGCTGGTCAAAGAATGCTTCTCCAATGCAACTGATCTTGGAGTTCAACTCATTTTCTAGGTCAGAGGAACAGAGTTTAGTGTTTCCCCAGACTCCATCACAGATCTTCTCGGCATCATCAGACCTCAGAATATGAATCTAACTCCTTACGATGAACGAACTCCAGAAGTTGAAGAAATTCTACAAATCCTAGGATCCGATCATGAAGTATCCAGTGCAGGAACATCCATCAGCACCGCAAAGATTGCACCAGAGCTGACCACACTGAAGTTGATCATGTTCACCAATCTCTACCACCTGTCCAACACTACATTCATCAATCTTGGGAGAGCTTTATTCCTTTGTGACCTTATTACAGGAGCCCCTATTGATATATGTGCTCACATCTACTACACCTTGAGGAAGACCGCGTGTCGAACTACAGCTCGAGAAATTATTCCATTTTGCAGTCTCATCATGAAGCTCATTCTTCGTGAAGGCATTATTCCTCCTGCAGATGGAAAAATGTTGACTCGTCAACGTCCTATTTCCTTGTTCACTCTTCAAGCTAGCAGAAGTCACTCCTCTAAATCACCAAGGAGTGCTCACATCTCTCCTGTTACTCCATCTGCCCCTAAATCAGAGACACCTGCACATACCACATCTACTTCACGTGCTGTTCCTCAAGCTTCACTGGCTAGTTTTCTGCAAGCACAGACTGCTCCTCATATTGATAGGGTCGGCAGTGTACTTGAGCATATTCAGAAATGCATTGATGAGCTTGTGGCACTTCTCTACTCCACAAACAACCATGTCCAAATGCATCTCGAGACTATGGAAAATCAGCTAGATGCTATTCAACAAAAGCTGGACGAGAGCCTTTAGCTATTCGTGCCAAAAAGGGGGAGAGCATTCAGTAAGGGGGAGAAAATTTCAAAGGGAAGTGTGCATAGTGATAAGGGGAGTACACACATACTTTTGTCATACTTTTTTTTAGTCTTATCTTCTAAACTTATAGGTTTAGGTTTATGTTTGTTAAACTATTTAATGTTTATATGGGTTTGATACACTGTGTTTTTAATGTATAGTTGTTTCTAACTCTTACCCTATACTCTTGGTTTAAACTTTAATATATTTTGATGATGTTATTCAGGATATTTTGGTTTTGTACCCATGTGCTTTTGTAAGTTTTTAGGGTTAATGTTTTATGCATAGTTTGTAGGCTTTATGGTTTGTACCTTGCTTATTGCAGCCTTTATTCTATGTTGAAATCAGTACTTTAATCTAAACGTCTTGCATTTTGGTTTATGTACTATCACTCTTGTGCCCTTGTAGGATTGTTCCTAGATGCATATGCCTTGTGTATTATGCATTGGTTGAGTGTTGAACATACAAGTGTCTTGCCTTGTGCTTGTTAACTTGTATGTCCTTGTGTTCATTCCAAGTGTGAATGAGCACTGTGATCACTACCTTATGGTGTTCACTTGGTTGATCAAGCCATGGTTTGTTTCTTAACTCCATCTTTGCTTGATCACATATTGCCTGTTTCATATGCATTTATAATTTTCTGCTTACAATGATCATGGTGTATTGTTGTGTTTCAGGAGTATTATGTCCATATGATTCAAGTGCTTCACAGCTTCTAGAGTTAGGTGTGAGTGAGTTTTGTTCAACTGTTCCCAACTCACATGTTAAGTCTAGAGTCTGTTTTAGGGTTTTGTCACATAATAGCCAAAGGGAGAGATTGTAAGGTTGAATTTATTCAACCATCTAATTGGCTTTATTCCGTGCCAAATTTGCTTGTAATTCAACATTTAGTAACCCTGTATTTAGGTGGGTTTGATGTAAGGGTAGTGAGTGAGAGAGAGTGAAGATTGCTCAAGAGTGTGCAAGAAAACAGAGACTCGCGGCTAGGACTCGCGGGTGACTCGCGGCTGCAAGCCGCTAGACGCAGCACACGTGCCAAGCATGCTGGAAGGTGAACAGTCATGCAAGCTGGAGCACTACAAGACAAAACAGGACAACTGGCCATACGGTTATCTCGCGACTGGATCTTGCGACTTAGTCAAGCCGCGAGACACCTCTGTTTTGTAAAACCTGACGTTTCACATTCCTCTTCCACTCTAGTATAAATATCCCTTTTACCCACGATTGTGAGAGAGCTTCCAGAGAGAATTTTGAGAGAGAAACCCTAAAGAAAAACAAGATTGATTCACCCATAATCTATACCTTAGAGTCTCTTCAAATTCCTCAACTCTCTTCCTCTTTATTGTCAAATCCTTGAGAGGCATTATACCAAACTTGGTTCTCACCATCATCATTTCTGTGAGACAGCTGTTTGGATTTCTGGGAAGCAGTTAGGAAGGAACCAATCTTCATTGGTTGATGCTACGATCTAGTAGCGAAATCCGGGAAGCTAGAAAAGAAAAAGGTTCGTCGCAACCTCGTTGGAGCAAGAAGCTTGGAGGGCATAGGTGCACTGGGTAGATTAGGCTTGGAGGGTCTATTGCTGTCCATGTATCCAAACTGTATTTTCTAGTAGATTGTTTACCACTTGGAGGGCGGCGGAGAGGTTTTACGCCGAGGGCTTCGGTTTCCTCTTCGATAACACATTGCGTGTTGTCTTTGTGTTTGCATCTTCCTTCCTCTCTATCTTTGCCTTTTTATTATCTGCTGCGGATTATATTTTGTTTTGGTTTAGATAGTTTTTAACCAATTCCATATTATAGCTTATGTTAAGTTTCCGCACACTTGTTGTTTGACATATTGCTTGAATTGGTTAAGTTGTAATTTGGGGGGACAAAATGGGCTTTTACCCTTTTCCACAAAACTAATTAGCCTTTTGCCCTTCTTCCCAAACTAAATAGGGAAATGCCCCTCTTTTGAAACTCGACTTTCTCAAAATCGAGTTTAAAAAAAAAAAAAAAATTCTAAAGCCCTATAGTGACGTTTTTAAGGACCTATAGTGACGTTTGAAGAACCTATAGTGACGTTTTATAACTTGATATTCACAAAATCGAGTTATAGGCAATAAAATTGCCTATAACTCGATTTTATGGATATCAAGTTACGAAACGCCACTATAGGTCCTTAAAAATGTCACTATAAGGTTTAACTCGATTTTGAAAAAATCGAGTTTCAAAAGAGGGGCATTTCTCTATTTAGTTTGGGAAGAAGGGTAAAAATCTAATTAGTTTTGTGGAAAAGGGCAGAAGCCCATTTTGTCCTAATTTGGGGGTCTAAACATTCAAGGGTGTTTATACACGTTTTTGAACTTTCACATACCTTTCCCCTTTTCCGTTCTGTGTGGTGATATGCTTACCGTGCTTGTTTATGTGATTTGTTGGCTTTATATGCATCTTTACACACTTGCTTATATGTCCATGCATGAGTCTTGCCTACTAGTGTGTTGCCCATGCTTCAACACAATGAAGCTATAGGCATTCAATCCAAACCTACATTTGTCCCTTGCAGACACCACCTTTTATTTGCATTCTTGCGTGTTCGTCTAATTGCCTTCTTGCTTTCTCGTTTGTTTGTGTATCCTGCTTGTCTTATCTTCTGCCACATGCTATGTTTGCTATGTCTATCACGCTTATTTGCTTTATGCCTCCTTCATATGCACTTTGCATCTTTCCCTTCCATTGCTTGTTTGTTGGTTTCTTGTGTTTGCCTTTGCATGTACACACATGGAGCAGGGACGCTTAGAGCTAGGGCACAGTCTCCTAGGCGCAAGCAAAAAGGGCACGGATACAAGCATGTGGTTGAGCACAGTAGCAATGTTCAGTAAATTTAGGAGTTTAGCCTTTCCCTTTGATTATGTACTCTTTTCAACCCCTTCTTTCCTCCTCCCTTTCTCTCTTAGATGGGTTGTATTAGGTATATCACACCAAGTACCATTTGTCCTTATCTCTACAGTACGGTGACCTTTATTTATTTTCCTGCACTTATATTTTGGGCCATACTTTAGGGATGTAGACATTTGCTTTTCTGCTCTATGTGCTTGCATTGTGCGGGATGTATATATATACCTGCTCGCCCCTTTAGATGTGATCATTATAGTTTGTGTCACCTAAGGTAAGCGATGCCTAATTTCCGCTACGAAAGTAAGGTGACATGTTGCTGGATTTTCACTGTGGAAATCTGGCACTTTGCTTGAATGTCTTAGGAAAGCATAGAGTGGGACCATGCCCCTTCAAATGCCAAACCTCAGAGTCCTCATGCATGCAAAGCCCGAAACCCAATGCCAAAATCATGTTTTTACTGCCAATTCCCAAAAATTAAGGTTTATCAAAGCAAAGGAATGTCTTTGGGCAGACACTGCCGAACACCTTTTTTATACATAACCAAACTTCCGGACCTAAGAATCAAGATTTTTGGCCATCCACATTAGATTAGGAAATATGCCCTTTTTCTTAACCTAGGATTGGTAATAAAATTAATTAGAAACAAGTGACCAATCATACCTTAGAAAAACCTAATGATTGGTGGCGACTCCACTTACCTTTGGTAACCACCTATAATTTGGCCCAGATTCCCGCCATACTGTCGAAGGTAGACCTATCTTCATCCACCGAGGGAGAGAGCACCCGAAGCTCCGCGCGAACAGCACCATCATCAAGAGGGGCCACTAATAGGCCCCACAGGTGCAGGAGCTGTCGCCACGATGGGTGGTCAAACGAAGGACCACAACTACAGCGGCAACAGTTTTTCGACCTCGTATTTTCGAGGCTGGGCATCGACACTTACCTACACTCTTTACACATTTCTCTTGATTTTCATCGTACTCTTCCCTCTCTAATTCCATATCCATTGAGAGGGTCTTAGCCCAAACATATACTGCACCCATTCTAAGTGTTGTGAGTTGTTTTAGAGCTCTTGGGAAGCATTGGGACATGCCATTTTATATGGTTTAAGCAATTGGTGTTAATTACGGGATCTAGAAAGCTAGTGAAAACAAGCCTCGGTGAAGCCCGTTGGTATTTGGGACTTGAAGGGTCTATGTATAGAGGGTAGATTAGGCTTGGAGAGTCTATTTTTTAATGCTTGTACTCCAACATATTCATTAGTGGATTGATTTGACTTGGACAGTCGCGGAGAGGTTTTTATGTTGAGTATTTTAGTTTTCCTCTTCGATTACACATCATCGTGTTATCCTGTGTTTGCATCATTCTTCCCTTACTCCTTATGCTTTTATGTAATTGCTTATTATGTATGTCCATGCATTAGGAAGTAGTCCGGTTTAATTGTGCATTGATTACTCTAAATCAGCATCTAGTAGAGTAGATTAAAAGCAATTGAGCTGTAATTTAAAAATTGGGGGTCATAATTAGCTCTAGTAGTTTACTATTGAGGGTTTAGATTCTTTTCTTCTTCATTTAGTAATTAATGATGCTTTCAAACCACTCAATGGCCGTTTTCTTTTTATTGAAGGCTTGAAGCCAAGTCTGTAAATTGGATAATAGCTTTGTTTTTAGTACTACTTGCTTCACAGATCACTTTTGAACCATGTAGAGGTCTTTTTTCTTTTTACATTAAACCAACCGTACAACTCCAATGAGTTCCGCATAGCTTTTCTTCACATACCAACAAAAGAGAGCACCCATGGCCTTCTCAATTTCAATTGTAATTTCAATGCGTTTTCTTGCTTTTATCCTCATAGTCATTGTGCCCGTGTACCTCATTATCAGATGGCTTGGACAGGTGAAGGACATTTTTGAGCAGGTTCAACGGGATTTCAAGATCTTGGAAGCTATCATGAAAGATATAGAAGAGGTTGCAGAATCAGCGAAAAAAATAGATGAGAAACCCAATCAACTTAGGGATTCTCAACTAAAACCAGGAGCCACTGTACAACTATCTGATGCCGAGAGAGGCTGGTTTGAGGCAACCAAAACCCTGGTTGGCACGGTAAAGGATTGCCGTGAATCCTACAGGAGACTACATGAAACAAAATATTTTCTGGAATTGTTTTACTCTGGTTTCACTGGTTTCAAAAAAATTTATGACCTCAAGGCTGACTTGGGTTCGTGCAATTCTCTGATAAATGAGCAACTTTGGAAGAAGACAAAAATCTGCAAATCAGTAGAGCAGTCAAGGTCAATTGTTAGAAGCCTGAAAGACAGACCAATAGAGGAGGATAAATCTTCCATTTATAAACGAGCAAAAGAAACAGTCTTTATTGAAAAGAAATTCAAAAGCCTAATGGATAAAATGAATCCAAATTTAGTGCCGGAAACACAAAAGGAAATAAAGTACTCAATCCAGTTACCACTGCATCTACTGAGTGCTTTCCTGCGAGATTTGGAAGGGCATACATTGGAAAGCGAAACAGAAAAGGCCTGGGTGAAAGAAGCAGAGGAGGTCATCTGCAAACTACAACATCAGATTGACCGCAAAACCACAGATCTATTGAAATGGCTTCCGTTTTTAGGTAATTGGATGATGGCAAAGGATCTCCCGAAAAGCTTTGAGAAGATCGAAAGACTGCTCTGGCTCCTCTTTTCAAAGAAGTATGAGCTTGATTTCACCTTTATCCGAAGAGTTCCATCAAAATCTGTTGATCGGACCCAACATCAGAAAACTCAGGCCAAAATCGATGACAAGGAAATTTTAGAAGTTCTAGACAAGTTTCACAAGCAGCTAAGTCAAGAACAACCCAAGGTAGCTTTTCGACTCAACGAGCTACCAGACTATTTCGAAAAAGTGCACGAACTTCTCAAAGATGCAAACCCAGTTGAAGGCATGGACAATTCAAGAATGGCTTGGAAGGGTCAAATGAAAATCATTGTTAAAGATGCAATTTGTTCTTTGTCTTCCTCCCAACCACAAAGCAGCAAAAGCCAAAAGGAGACAGATCCTTGGCTAAAGTTCTCTGCGGAAACTGCAAGATTGAAGAAAGCTCTCGATTTGCTTGCCATAAGCATAAAGATATTTCACATTGAACTAATGAGGGAGACAAACTGGGTGGTCGGCTTGGAAGAAGACATACATGAAATCGTCTCACAACTAACCACCAACAGTGCTGAGAATTTCTCCACTCTCACCAGTGTGGGGATGGAGGGCATCACCAACAGTTTTGAGAATTTCTCCACTCTTTCCATTGTGGGGATGGAGGGCATCGGTAAGACAACTCTTGCCAAGATGGTGTTTAATAATAGAGCTATTCAGAAGCATTTCGTTTACAGATACTGGGTATCTCTACCAGATATAACAGATGATAAGACTGAACTCTTGAAAAAATTAGGAAAAGAGGTGCTGCCAGCTAATGAGAAAGATTACTCTTACAAGGTGGTGAATGAGTTTTTGAAAACTAGGAAGTACCTTCTAGTTCTGGACAAAATTCCCAACAAGGAAACCTGGGATACTCTAAAAGAAGCATTCCTAGATAACGGAAAAGGGAGCAGAATTTTGCTCACCACACGGGACAAGAGTGTAGCTTCACATGCTGGCCTAAGTTGCAAACCGTACCATCTTAGACTACGAACTAATGATGAGAGCCGGGCTTTGTTTGGGCAGATGGTGCACTGTATGGATGAACCTTCTCATCCTAATCATGAAACCTCTTCAGAATTGAAAAATCTTGGCAAAAAAGTTGTAAGAAGATGTGGAGGCTTGCCACTTTCCATCTTAAATCATGGCTATCTATTGTCCGGGAAAGAAGTGACCACTGATGACTTGTCAAGGGTGCTTGAGCATGTCAATCCTTACCAAAGACCATGGTCAGAAAATTTGGAAAAAAACAAAAAAGACTTGCATCCGTATCTAAGTCAATGTCTTTCTTACTTTGTGAAATTTCCCAAAGACTCCGAAATTTCTTCAAGAAGATTAGCAGCTTTGTGGGTTGCAGAAGGGCTCGTAGAAGTGAGTGATAATAAGCCTCTTAAATCTGTTGCAGAGAATTATTTGTTAGAGTTGATAAGCCACAACTTGGTACAGATACTGGAGAGAAAGATGAACGGGAATGCTAGGACATGTGTCTTACCTTGTACTCTCAGAGAAATCTGGTTGCGAGAGTATCCAAGTTCTTGCTTAAATGAGCAAGTAATTTATTATTTTTATGAAAATGATGTCAGATCTTGTCAAGGCTTTGGTGGTAGCAATTATTCACCGAATATATCACAAAGCTACAAAAATCCCCAGTCCATGGTCTGTTTTGATACTAGAGAAGGAGATAAACCTGGAGAAGAAATTGGTAACTACCTTAAGAAAGGCATTTCAAGAGGGCACCTCTTACAGTTGAAGGTGCTTGATCTAGAACAAGCGTTCAAACCTCAGTTGCCAAAGAATATAGGAAAATTAAAACAATTAACGTATCTGGGGTTAAGGTGGACTTACCTTGAGAGTCTCCCGGAATCAATTGGCAACTTAGTGAACCTTGAAATATTGGATGTGAAGCATACTTATATTCGCATACTCCCTAGTTCAATATGGAAACTGCAGAAACTTCAAAACCTGTATTTGAGCGATTTTTGTCGGAGCAAAATTGATCATCAACCTGAAAAGAAATGTCATCAACCCAATAGGAAATTTCTGCAAAATCTTCAAATTTTGCGAAGTGGATTTGTAGATGAAGACAATCCTCTGAAGGATGCCTTCAATATGATGACAAACCTTCAGATATTAGATCTGGCGTTCCAGTTGGAGTTGTCACAGCAAAAAGCATTGGCAGATAGTCTTGTGGAACTAAAGAAACTTCAAGAATTGACGTTAAAATCAATCGATGAAATCAGTCAACCTCAAGATCTCTATGTGGATCACTTGTCAGGCCTCAAATATCTCTCATCCCTATCTCTGTTTGGAAAATTGAATCATCCATCCACCATCATAAACACTACTGCACTCCCCCAAAGCCTGACTGATCTTACTTTATCAGCCTCTGGCCTTTCAGATGATCCAATGCCACAGTTAGAGAAGCTTCACAAACTTGAGTGCCTTACTTTCTACTCTGCTTCTTATACTGGGAAAAGCATGTTTTGCTCTAAGGGAGGCTTCCCTAAGCTTCAAGTTCTGAAATTCATAATGCTTCAGGAATTGGAAGAATGGCATGTGGAGGAACAAGCAATGCCGACCGTCAAGAAGTTGGAGTTCCGATCTTGCAAGAAATTGAAGGTCCCCTCCGGGTTGATCCATCTCAAGACCCTTCGTGAATTGAAGTTAAAAATGATGCCACTTAATTTCACAAGACAAGTGGAAAAACGCAAGGAGCAAACCTGGGAACATATTTCTGTCTTTCCGGTCTTAATTATTGATTTGCAGTAGTCAATGCTGAACGGAACTCAAGCTCCTGTCTATGTTATTGAGGTTGTCTTTTTACATCTCTGTTCCTTTTGATTATTCAGCTCTTTAAACAAGTTATTATGATTTTGACATTGCAATTTGTATCTACAGATTGTCCTTCCTTTCATGTCTCAAGCAACTGTTAGGGTCTCCATGAATGAGGGTACTAAGGTATTTGACCAATAAATGGCATATGCTTGCAATGCAAATGACTGGAATAAAATTGCAAGCTTAGCTGCAAAAAAGTGCTACTCTATGTCTCTGTGGTTTTTTTTTTTTTTTTTTTTTTTCGGTTGGTTCTAAGGCATTTGATCAATAATATGTAGCTCATATCCATGACCGTAAAAAAATAGTCATTCCTTACTATGCAGATGACCGCAATAAATTGGGGGTGCCATATTTTTTCTTCCAGAAAAAATATATATATATATATATATATATTTGTTAGTGATTATTGTTCTCTAGTGGCTATCATTGAATAATTATCCAATTTGTTGTGCATTGTCCTTTGCCCTTGGTAAGACAAGTAGCTACCACATTTTTTGAGTTACTAGTTGCTAATGTCTGCAATGCATTAGAGAGTTAAAGAAAAAATGCAAATATTTAATAGCTAATGGAGGAAATTCATGTTTATTGTTTTAATGCTAGAACCAACTACTTTGTAGTTCTTCACCATTCCCATAACCAACCAAATGCATAGCAGAAAGGTTAACATAAGTATGTGTCCAGCAGCCGTTTTTCAGCTTAAATTATCAAAATCAAACCATTATACATATTTCAATTGCATTTTCATAGTCATAGTCTAATAATCTATGTATAAAAGAAGGGGGTTTTTAGGGGGGGGGGGGGGGGGGGGGGTGAGGGCGCTGTTGTGAATTTATTCATTTCATAACAACTGGAAAATAGAAAGCTAACGTCAAGCACTAACAAAATGCCATCCAAATTTTAATACAAGTTTAATTGTTTTTCAGTATAAATTATCAAATCCACCAATGTATCAATACTCTTCCACCAATTTATTAATACTCTTATGACATTCTCGCACTTAACTCCAGTAAAAGATGACTTCAACTAACGATGGAGACCATTTTTTTTTTTTTTTTTTTTTTTTTAATCTTATGCTTGCAAATACTTATATTGAATGCTTATAAATAAAAAATATACACTGTATGAGACCATGAATTTTCTCCATCCACCTTGAAAGTTTCCTAAAAATCCTAAAAATCTCACAAAAACATAGCATTAAGGAATACTCAAAATCTATGAAGCAAAAGATGAACTATATCAATAGATATACCAACATCGTATTGCAATAGAAGTGCCACAATTGGAACTTCAATTTTAGTAGTCTATTCATTTGGCTTCCTATTGTCCTAAGTTTCAACCACAGCAAGTTCATCATTGTGTAGTTCAATCAAATCACCAAAGTGCAAAAGTACCCTTTGTCTTTCCTATATATTATTTAGAATTAAAAACCAAATTCAATCGAATAGTTTGTAGATATTAGATAGTAAAATTTTCTTTTTAGGCCAAATTAAAATTGACAAATTGGAGTTAAATATGTGGTCATCTTTCGCCATATTTATTTATGAAATAATCTTTTTTTATTTTTAACTAATATATTGAACCATGAATACCTCAGTTGAAAACGTCTGAAGTTCCAATTTATCTGCAAAGCTCTTAGTAGTCCTTCATCACACGCCTTGCAAGCAGCAGCAATTGCTAAATTTACATCTTTAATGTCAACTTTAGCAACATGTGCACTCACGTTGATTGAATTGGTTTTGATTGGAAAGTTTTTTATATTATTAATCTGCATTGATTGAATTGATTTTGATTGGAAAGTTTTTTACCTTCCACCCATCCTTATGGAAGGAAGAAGTACCTTTTAAGTTAGAATTCATTGGCGCTACCAATATGCACATGATGATGGGAAGTTTAACAGGGAAGTTTATCTGATGCTGTGAAAGTCCAAATAGCATGTAAAACACTAATGAACATTTAGACCCCCAAATACAAGATTACCAACACAAGCTTATAATCAAATAATAAATGTGCAGAAAATGAAATATAAGCTATAACCAAAATGGTAACACACTCTAAACCATAACTAATAACCAACATAGCAGTAATTAAAAGGTAAAGAGAAAGGGAAGAAAAATGCAAACACAAAGATAACCCGGCGATGTGTTATTGAAGAGGAAACCGAATTACTCGGTGAAAAACCTCTTCGCCGCCCTCCAAACGGTCAATAATCCACTAGAGAATAAAGTTGGAATACATGAATAGCAAAAGATCTTCGAAGCCTAATCTACCTAGTGCACCTAAGCCCTCCAAGCTTCTTGTTTCAATAAGATTACGTTGAATCTTGTCTTCTCTAGCTTATTAGATCTCGCAATAGCTCATTGCATCAACCAAAATGAATTGGTCCCTTCTAAACTGCTTCCCAAGCACCAAAATACCTCATTGATATGGGTATGGTGAGATAAGGATTTAGCTAAATGTACCTCTCAAGGATATGTCAATGGAGACGGTGAGACTAGAAGATTTTGGAGAATTAAAAGATGAAGAATATGGATGAGTCAATCTTGTTTTTCTCTAGGGTTTCTCTCTCAAAATTCTCTCTAAAAGCTCTCTACATTTCATGGGTATAAGGGTATTTATAGTAGGGTGTATGAGGAATGAGAAAAGTCATGTTTCAACCAAACAGGACATTCTAGCGACTCAGCCTCATGATTGGAACGAGTCACGAGCTAACTGTTTGGCCAGACTAAAAGTTTTGTCCTGTAGTGCTCCAACTGTTGTGACCCTTCAGCTGCCCCTGAATTCTTCACATGTGTGCCATTCTGGCGACTTGCCAGTCGTGAGACTCCTTTGAATTGCACACATCTTGAGTTTTCTTCACACTCTCTCACACATTACCCTTACATAATTCCTACCTAAATACAGGGTATCTAATTGCTAAATTACAAGCAAATTTGGCACGAAATAAAACCAACACATGATTGAATAAATTCAACCTTACAATCTCCCCCTTTGGCTATTCCATGACAAAACCCTAAAACAGACTTTAGACTTAACTTGTGAGTTGGGAACAGTTGACAAAACTCACTCACACCTAACTCTAGAAACTACGAATCTCTTAAACCATATGAACAAGTATTTCCTGCAAACAACAACACAAGACGATCATTGTAAGCAAAAATTTTGAAATGCATATAGAGCAAGCACAATGCGATCAAGTAGTGAAGATTAAAGCATTAAAGCATGACTTGACCAAACAGGAACAATCACTATATGCATTTCAAGCTAATAAGGTCAATGTAAAGTATCATTTGCATGTCCAACACTCAACCAATTCAAAAACACGAGGTAATTGTATCAAGGATATAAAATCCAACAAGGGTACAAGAGTGAAGTACTAAAGAAAATACATAACATTAACTAAAAGCACTGAGCTACAAAGCAAAGCTAAAAAAATAAAAAATAAAAAATAAAATACTGAATAGAAATTGAAATAATTAAACCAATTTACCAAAAGCTTTTAAAACAAAAGCACTGTAACCATCCAAGAATTATAAAAACTATAAACAACAAAAACCAGAAACAGCATAAAATAGGAATGCTAAATGTTTCTCCCCCTCAAAATGATGCCCCCCCTCAAGAGCTACTCCTATTCCATATCTCCCCCTTTTTGACCAAAATGGCCAAAGGTCTACTGCTGTGTAGTGAAGCTGTCAAACTTTGCTAAAAGCGAATTCAACTATTCTTGGATAGTAGTCAGCCTGTCAAATTGCTTATTTTGGACATCTCGCAGCCCATCAATCCTCTCAACGATGATCTAAAATGCATTTAGAGATACTGTAGAAGATGATGAAGCTCGGCTCCTTTTACCACGGCTTTGTGAGCTTGAGGGTTGTGCTTCTGCTTCTATCTTAGTGTCCATAGGTTCTCCTTGTACTTGATTACCTTCCTCTTCATCACTCGGAAGACGAACTTTGATCCGTGCAATTGTTAAAGCATTTATAGCTAGAGGAGTGGGCAAGAGACTGATGTCTTAAGAAATTTCCACACCTTTTACTCGAAAGAGTCGCATGAGAAGACTAGGGAGAATTAGTTTTGCCCTTGAAGTTGTCCTTGTTTCATCAGCAATTATGGAGTAGGCATGAGCACTAATATCAATGTAAGTATTCTACCGAAGCTCCATGACAAAAATGGCTCGAGCATTACTGATGGTGGTCATCTTCTTCACCGGGTACAGGTTAAATATCATAATGTATGTAAGACATCGAAGATCTGATGGAAAAGCTGTTGTGTTGAGACATCTACCTTCTCAAACACCACCAATATAGGATTGAACCATTTCAATGGAGAGCAATTTTTCTTTGAAGTGCATGAAATCATGCTCTAAATCCTCAAGGCCAAGAACATCATCAATATCCTTCAAGTCAATGGTGAACTCATGGCCCCTAATCCAACAATCGATTTCATCCTCTCATAAATTGGCATTGGCATAGAACTCTCGAATCAAGGGTTCACACACCATAGGGAGATCACCAAGAAGCTTGTCCCAACCTCTCTCTTGAAAACAACTTGGGATAAAGTAATCCTTCAAATCAGTCAAGTCCACAAATCGCTTTGGGATGATTGGAGCCTTCGTGTAGAACTAATTGTATCTTTCAAAGTGTTGGATAGAGCGGAACCAAGTATTGTCCATTTTCTTCCTTTTGTCAGCACGATGTGCCATAGTCTTCTTCTTTGGAGTCATCTTCCAAAACATAGCAGCAAAGTCCACAACACAAAGCGCAACATATGAAAACACCAAAGATTAGTAGCAATCAAATGGACTAAGGATAAGGCCAAAGATTAAACTAAAGCATAGAACAATAGCAACAAGACATGAGAGAACACATTGCATCAAGGCATAACAGAGATTAGGCATTAATTCCTTAAACATATCAAAGAGTGTATGTGTGTGTGTGCAAAGAGCACCATGTATAACCTAGGGCATATTGCAAAACACATAACTAGAGATGCATTTTACAATCATTGTATTCCATGAGCTCCCTACAAACATTGTCTTCAATGAAATCCTTAAAAATACAAGAAGATGTCGATGAGGCATTTACCCATGGGTATGATATGAACAACACAACACAAACTAGGTATACTACTCAAAGATGAGAAGCAAACATGAAAACATGTATAATAAGCATCATACTATCAAAAACTAACAAAACCCATTCATCAAACTCAACCAAATATCCAAAAAACTATATTCAACATCATATTCTCGAAACTCAACAAAAAACACAAAATCCAAGAAATCAAAGGCTAGAAACATGAAATACTTTGAGAAAAATAGAGAACCCATACCTTTTCTTGAAGATTGGTGAAGAGATGGTGAAGAAAATGGAGTTTTTAAGAATGATCATGGTGGGTTTGGAAGAGGGAGAAAATGAACAGTCACAATATGTGAGGGAAAAATCAAAATTTTTTGAAAGCTGCCCTGAAAATAACCTTCAATGCACAAAACACGCGTTTTTCATAACTGGAATGAGTCGTGAACAGGTCACCAGTGCAAGTCACCAAAAACCCATGTGACAAAATTTGAAAAAAAATTTGTCTAAGTGTTTTTCGCGACTGGAAGGTCCATTCGCGAGTAAGTTGCGATGGGAGTCGCCAAACATTCTGAGTAAACCTCACGACTGGAGCTTCCACTCACAAACCATTCACCTCCTTTTTCTAAGTCTTTTTCATGCCTGGGACCTTGACCTGCCAGAGAGTCGCCAGGAGCTTTTGTGTAAGTTTACGATTGGGAGCTTGCGACTTGCTTGACCTATGAGGCAGAGTCGCCAAAATAGGGTTGCACAGTTTTTGAAAATTTTGAAATTTTTCAAAGCAAAAACACTTTCTAAAAACATTTAAAACACTCAAAAATATTTTTGTGTTTGATCAACATATAATTGAATATGTGCAACACATTTAAATAAGTACAATCACACAAATGAAGAAGGCATTCATTGAACATAGACATGTGTGATATGTGTGGGTACTAAAGATGAGATAGTTCTTAATCTAATGTGAAGCTTCAATGATTAATTCAACTAAGACATGCATAATTAGCATAAGGAAAAGTGACCTATCTCAATTATAGAAGTATGCATATATGACCTCCCACAAAACTTGATTACATACTTTTGAAGCTTTTCATTTGGCTTAATATACATCATAACATTTGATCATTTTGAATCAATACATCTCATTTTGAGATCGATGCCTGAAATTTTTGACATTTCAATTTGATGAACAAGCTTTTGGCTTTTTGGGGCATCATACATTTTCATAAAAGTCGCTTTCCCTTTTTCCTAGTCAAATACTAGTATGTGCGACTTTTTTTGCAGCTCATTATCTCTTTTCATTTTGTGATTTACATTTGTTGAGCTCTTTAAGGAAAAATAAAATAAAAGAGTGGGAAGATTTATGGGTACAAGTCTATGCAAGTCTTAAGATCAACAAAACCATTGACTAATCATTCATGACAAGTTTGAAGATCTATTGACAACAATCACATAGATGTCAAGATTTTTTCCACAATGATATGAGTGCATAAAGAACAAGCTACACTTGAAAATGCACAAAGCCATTTGTACGAAGGTACAAGGCAAAACATGTGTGTAACAAAACACAATAATGTCGATCAAACTTTTTGGATTTTCTACTTTTTATGTGTTTTTGGATTTTTGACACAAAAGCAAATAAAGATTGATTAAAAAATAAATGTAAAGACATTCAAAGCAAAAGGCACACAACCAATCAAAGTCACAAAACATAGGAAGTATTAATGCATGGACATGTTGTAATGCTTATACATGTGTACCCCTCTTCACCCACACGGCATGTGCTTTTGGGGTGATATCCCTAAAGGATTGGGTACTATTGTTGTGCCTTTCAAATCTTTTGGTGAAGCTTGTCAAACAGGTGGTGAATGCATCAATCATCTTTATTACATCCCCAATGTTAGACTCAGCTTCTCCGCCTTTTGAATGCTTGGAGTTCCCTTTACCCTTTCTTTGTCCACTTTGCCTTTGATAGCTGCCATTCTTTAATGCCCAAACCTTGTAGCAATCGAGTCTAGTGTGAACTTGAATTCCACAATGGTGACAAAAGTGTTGAGTTTTCAGTCCCCTTTGTGACTTCAGAAGAGATTTTCCTTTCACCTTGAGTTTAGTCACTGCAAGTTTTGGAGGCTTTGTTACAACCCATTGAGCAATCACTTTTGGCTTCTTCACAAGCTTCACTTTCTCAACAGCTGAAGTTTCTACCATTAGTTCCTTTGCTTTCACAAACTTCATATCCTTGGACATATTGTCACTCGAACTGCTTTCTCTAGTGTAACCTAATCCACTTTTGTCGGAGAAAGGTTTTTGATGAGCAAGCACTTCATCAAGCTTCTTGGAGGAAACTCGCCCTACTTTAGCATTAGCTTAAATCACCTCAAGCTCAAGAAATTTTATCTTTGAATAGGCTTTAGTTAGCTCTCCATTCAGCATTTTGACTTCACACTTAGTCTTCTTGTACCACAGTAAGAGTAGTCTTGCTCTACGCTCTTCATTTTCTTCATGGCTGTTTTTGCCACCTTTTCATATTCATTGGTCTTCTCAAGGAGGGAATTGTAGGTTTCTTGCAGTCCCACTGTTCGTTCATCTTCCTCATCATTGGATTCCTCTATTATCCCCATTGACTCTAATTCAGTGTGCTCACCATGCTCTTCCACTAACACACTTAAATCATCCGAAGATTGTACGGGAGCAATGGTCATAAATGCAAAGAGTTTCCCTCTCCGTCATAGCTTTCTTTCGAGTCTGAATTAAAGGAGTCTGTGTCACTAAGAGTAATGGCATACACTTATTCAAGGTCTTGAACTTTGATGTCATTAATTGGTAAGAGCCAATAAGTTCTTGAACTTTGATGTCATCAAGGTCCTTGCTCTCTCCAATGGCAGTAACCTTTGCACGGAAGCTTTCTGGTAGTGATCGTAGAATTTTTCTCACAATCTTTGAGTCCTCTATCTTTTCTCCCAAGTTAAACTTCCCAATTACCACCTTATTCAGCTTCCCATAAAATAAGTTGAATGACTCGTCTTCACTCATCTTTAGCTCCTCGAAGCGTGTGGTTAGCATTTGGAACTTAGTGTCCTTCACCTTCTTGGTGCCTTCATAAGTCATCTCCAAGATTTGCCATGCCTCCTTAGCAATTGTAATGTGAGAAATCCTGTGAAACTCATCTAGAGAAACACCACAGAAAATAGCATTTAGTACCTTGCTATTAGCATTAGCTGTCACAAGGGCTACCTTATCCCATGTAGATTTGGCAGCCTCTGGCCTAGTCCATCCTATATCTACAACATCCCAAACACTCTCATCAATTGAACATAAGAATGCCCTCATACAAACTTTCCAAAATGCATAGTTGCTTCCATCAAAATATGGAGGAGCATTGAGCGATTGAGATTGATCCATCTCAAAAGGGGTCTAGGATCGCACTTAGGTAGTTAAACAACATCAAGTGCATCTGCTCTGATACCAATTGAAAGTCCAAATAGTGTGTAAAACACTAATGAATGTTTAGACACCTAAATACAAGATTACCAACACAAACTTATAATCAAACAATAAATGTGTGGAAAATGAAATATAAGCTATAACCAAAATGATAACACACTCTAAACCATAATTAATAACAACACACTAGTAATTAAAAGGTAAAGAGAAAAGGAAGAAAGATGCAAATACAAAGATAACATGGCGATGTGTTATCGAAGAGGAAACCGAAGTACTCAGCGAAAACCCTCTCCGCCGCCCTCCAAGCGATCAATAATCCTCCACTAGAGAATAAAGCTGGGATACATGAATAGCAAAAGACCCTCCAAGCCTAATCTACCTAGTGCTCCTAAGCCCTTGAAGCTTCTTGCTCCAATAGGGTTACATCGAACTTGTCTTCTCTAGCTTATCGAATCCCGCAATAGCCCATTGCATCAACCAAAATGAATTGGTCCCTTAGAAACTATTTCCTAGGCACCAAAATACCTCCTCACTGATATGGGTATGGTAGAGGAATTTGGAGAATCAAAGGACGAAGATTATGGATGAGTTGATCTTGTTTTTCTCTAAAGTTTCTCTCTCAAAATTCTCTCTGTAAGCTCTCTACATTTCGTGGGAATAAGGGTATTTATAGTAGGGTGTATAAGGAATGCGAAAAGTCATGTTTCAACCAAACAAGGCATTTTGGTGACTCAGCCTCGTGATTAGAACAAGTCGCAAGTTTGAGTCGCGAGCTAACTACCTAGCTAGAGTGGAAGTTTTGCCTTGTAGTGCTCCAGTTGTCGTGACCCTTCAACTCCCCCTGTATTCTTCACAAGTGTGCCATTCTGGTGACTTGCCAATCGCGAGATCCAGTCATGAGACTCCTTTAAATTACATACATCTTGAGTTTTCTTCACATTTTCTCACACATTACCCTTACATAATTCCCACCTAAATACAGGATATCTAATTGCTAATTTACAAGCAAATTTGGCACAGAATAAAGCCAACACATGATTAAATAAATTCAACCCTACATGCTGCATTGACAAATTACCCATCAATTTAAAGCTAGGTATATAATTTTCTTGAACTGCTTCATTAAATTGGAACCTTAACCATAGTATAAAGGATTCGGATCCTCAAGATTTCCCAGGGTACTATACCAAATAGATTTCCTTAAATTCCAACTATTCTTTAATGACTTAATAGTCTAGGTTTTGCCATGTTAGCATTCCACTAACAATAGTCTTAATTTTTTTGTATGCAATATTATTTTATTATTTTAAGAATATTATTAGTGGAATGCTTGCATGGCAGAATCTAGACCATTAAATTATTAAAAAAAATGGTTAAGATTTAAAGAAATCTATTAATAGAGTACCCTAGGAAATCTAGAGGATCTGAATCCTAGTAGAAATGTTGTGCGTGCATATTCCTTTGCTAAACTTAGAAGGATTCCTACATGGAAAGAAATTAACATTCAACATAAAAAAGCATTAAAAATTCTCAAAGGCAAAAAGAGAATTATGCTTCCACAAAGGACAAAACTTATGTACAGTACTTTAGATGCTAGTTGTTTCATAGGTTCCACCTCTCAAGGGCGTAGCTAAATAATGCATTAGGGGCCCATGGCCCTTCCAAAATTTTTAAATCCTCTTTAATTGTAGGTAAAACTAGTTCTCAGTCCCTTTGATTTAAGTGCTGGCCCTCACAAGATAAAAAAAGTTGCCCCCCTGCCCCCCTCCACCCCTCCTACACATCAGCCATAGGAATTTCCTTCCCTCACCTCAAATCAACACTTTTTAGCCATAAAGATTCATTCATTTTTTTTCCATTCTCCATTAAAAGCCACTGGTAGATCCATTCTTTATTTATTCAATTATTGTTTTGCTAAAAGCCTAAGACTATAATCCCATGACCTGATGTCTATGTCCATGTCCTTTACTACAATTTTACCCCTCACTTTTACAACTTTTTAGTCATTCAATTTTCTTAATAGGATAAAGTTATAATACATTATATTTCCCAATTAAACTCTATATTGAATTTAATTGTCTTTAAAAATGATAATATTATTTGTATCTTATTTGTCATGGTAAACATGTGTTTGAATTTAATTGAGAAACCAAATGTATTATAATTTAGATACTATACTTAAGTTTTACAATTTCCCAAAACTATTACAATATCAACTTGCACTTTATAGCCACCCAAAAGTGTCTACTCATCACCATTACCGAGTGCTCTCTCTTCAATTTCTCTTTATTAATTCTTCCTTACGATGCTTAATTGGTCAATTAGTTTGTTGTGTTAGGAATGCTATAAGCATATGGATAATAGTTGTTGTATTGAGATTTAGTTAGTTAGTTACAATTCCTAACATGTTAATCACATTTAGCACATGTTGGAATTATTAATGCACATGAGGAATAATAGAGCTAGTAGGATGAGGCCATGTGGGCCAATGAGATTAGATCTTGTCTCCTATAAATATATGATTGTTATTTAACATTGGATCATGGAAGAATAAACCAATTGCTTAGTACATTAGTGCATCTCTCTCTCTTAATCTCTCTCTCAATATTTCTCTATTGTAGGTGACTACCTTTAATTAAGTCAATTCCCCTACAATTCTTATCCATCTTCATTAGGAACCACTAGGTTCCTAACAATTGGTATTAGAGTCATTGATCTTGATACAAATGAATGTGACCGAAGAGAACTTTGGAAAGAATTACGGCAAATGGCAAACAAAGCTTCAGAGAATGTCAAGGTTTTGTATCAATCTCACAATGCCATTTTAGAAAAGCTCAACGCCTTGGCTAAATCCAACAAGGCCATGAATGAAGAGCTATTAAGATTGCAAGAGGGTCTTGAGAATATGATAGAAGAGGAGTTACAATCTCTTGATTCAATGGAACTCAAAGAACAAATCAAGCACCAAGAATCTACTGCTATTGTTGCAAGCTAGGATGTTGATTTTTGTGTCGAAGTGGATGATGATATACATGTACACACTGCCCTTGAAGTTCAATCCAAAGAACCAACAAAGAAAGCGATGATGATCTTCCAAGAACCAATTCTTGATGTACCAATGGAGGCTTCGATTCAAGAGTCTATGATTCAAGAATTGGCAATCCAAGTGTCGTTGATCCAAGAATCCAAGTTGCAAGCACCAAAAAATTTAATGGTTCTAGAATCAAATGAGGACTTGAGGATACAAGAACATTACAAGGTTCAAAGAACCAATGAGACCTTGAAGATTGAAGAACCATTGAAGGCTTAAGAATTCAAGCAAAGTTTGAAGATCTACAAAGAAGAAGCCTTCATATGCAGGAGACTACTTGTCAAAGAGAAATGCATGAATATGGTGATCAAAATGTCACTAAGGTATTGGTCCATTGGAAGATCTCCTTTGATGAAGATGCTATTTCACTAACACCTTTTGGGTAAGGTGTTTTCAAAGGGAAGGAAATGTTAGAAATGCTATAAGCATATGGATAATAATTGTTGTACTGAGATTTAGTTAGTTAGTTAGTTACAATTCCTAACATGTTAATCACATTTAGCACATGTTGGAATTATTAATGCACATGAGGAATAACATAACCAATAGAATGTGGCCATATGGGCCAATGAGATTAGAGCTAGTCTCCTATAAATACATGGTTGTTTAAAGTTGTGATTTACAACTATTAGGTTCTAAAACTTTAGAACAATTGGCAAACCATAAGCACAAACTTGTCTAGGTATAGATCTTAGAGTCTATAGTATTTATTAAACAATGCTTAAGGTGTTACAAGTTAGAACATAAGAAAATACAAGCTGCAGAAAGAAGAGTTTAAATTCAGTGAAATCCGACCAATCGAAAATTAGATCCGACTAATCGAAAATCAAAGACATGAAATTTCAATGAAATCTGACCGATCGAAAATTAGATATAACCGATTGAAAATCGTAGACATGAAATTTTTGCAGAATTCTATTTCAGCCCAAACTTTGCTTAAACATTTTGACTTTCAAGTGAAACACCTCTAGTATATAAAGGAAAACCCTAACTACGTTTTTGGAGCATTTTGAGAGACTTTGGAGGTGCTCTTGTGAGATCTAAAACATATTTTTCCTTCCTCTTTCAAAGTCACTACCGGAAATCATTTTCATGTCATTAGGTCCGGTAGATCTGAAGTTGCTGCAACAAGATCAACATCTGTTGATGATATAAACCTTCAAGGGTTGTCTTGGAGTCACAAACTAGAGAGTTTGTGTTGCTAACCTTTGAGTGGGATCTCAAAGTTATAAGCAAGGTGGCTTGTGTTGGTGTAAATCCAAGAAGAGGAGTCTGTGGATTTTGAGCTTACACGTGGTCGTGTCAGTAAATTACTACATGAGTTAGCAATATATTTAGGGTTAAATCTGATTGTAAAAACTTGAATTCTCTTATAGTGGATTTACTTTACCTTGAGGATAGCTAGGTCAAAACCTCCCTATGTTTTTACCTTGAAATTGTTTGTTTCATCAGTTTTCCTAGGTCATCATATCGTGGTGTTATTTATTTTTCACTACTTTGCATGATATTATTTATTTGTGTTTAACCTAGATCTGAATAATTAATCAAAGTAATCACTTGATCAACATATTAGGTTAAAAAATTTAGTTTAAGGAGTCTAAACGAACAAACAACAGCTATGTTTTATTCCATAACAAAAAGTATTGTAATTACATTAATTTTGTTCCTTGTATTTTATGGGATTTTATTATATTAGGTTTAGTATTAAGTTGGTGAACAATCAAGTATGCAGTGAAGATCAGTGCAGTTTCGTGACTAGCTCACGAGAAACTCGTAAGTAAAAAACTCTCGAAAAGGCCACGTGAGAAGCACATGTTGGAAGCTAAAGAGTCAAGTGTCAGGCTGCATTTCATGAGTATTTTGCAAGATAGGCCATCTTGCGAGGTACCCACAAAACTCTCTACCAAGAGAATTTTAAATGTGACTTTCTTACCATTCACCAATACTATATATACCCTAATTACCCACAAAACTAAAGGAGGCTATTCAGAGAGAAAACACTAGATAGAACACACCCACCCCTTTTAGAGAGATCTACTTACCCTCAATAGAGAAATCCTTGTAGCCTCTTCTCTTTTCCCTTTCTCATTGTTATACATTGAGAGGAAATTTGTACCCAAACATAAGGCACACTTATTCAGAGTGTAAAGAGTGCTTTAGAGTTTGGGAAGCTTTTGGGATTTGCCAAAAGAAGCTGATGAGGCTTGGCAGATGCAATCGGGCGGTATTGAGGGATTCGGAAAGCTAGTGATGGCAAGACTCCGAGAAGTTCGTTGGTAGCAGAAGCTTGGAGGGTTCAAGTATATTGGGTAGACTAGGCTTGGAGGGTCTTTTGTTATTCGTGTACTCTAACTTATTCACTAGTGAATCAATTTTGACTTAGAAGGTCGCGGAGAGGTTTTTTACCGAATTCTTTGGTTTCCTCTTCAATAACACGTCTTGGTGTTATCTTGTGATTGCATCTCTTTTCTCTACTCCTCAAGCTTTTCCTTTATTTTTCATTGTGGTTGAATATGGCTTAGAGTAGTGTCACCGGTTTATTGCTCTCATTTACTCTTGGTCCGCACTTTAATAAGTTAGAGTAAAAGAAATCAAGATGTAATTTTTAATTTGGGGCTTGAAAAAGTACTAGTGTTTTTACATAAATTGAGCTTTCAATTGTAATTCAACATTGGATCATGGAAGAATAAACCAATTACTTAGTGCATTAATGCATCTACCTCTCTCTTAATATTTCTCTATGGAGGTGATTGCCTCGAATTAAGTCAATTAACCTACAATTCCTATCTATCTTCATTAGGAACCACTAGGTTCCTAACATATTAGTATTTTGAGTGCTAATATGAATTACACTAACAAAAAAAATTCTAGTAGTAATCTTATGACACACAAACACACACACACATATATGTATGTACATATATATATATATATATATATGTATGTATGTATATAATACAAATTGTAAATTTGTAATTTACAACTATTTTATGTTGGCTTTAATTCCGTGCCAAATTTGATTGTAATTTCTTCAATCATTTTTTCCCTATATGTCTGTGGGTTTTTAATTGTAAGGGATAAGTGTGAGAGAGTATGAAGACTCAAGTTTAAAAGGATGAACAAGTGGATTTTGTGAGAAGCTTACCCGCGAAAGAGCCATGTGTAGAGCACATGATTGGAATGTGAAGAGTCATGCCATATCCTAGAGGTTTTCACGAGTGTCTCACGGGTAAGGTCTTCCTACGAAATACTTGCAAAACATTCTGTTTGGCAAAATGTCATGTTTTGTTTTACCAAGTTTTTACCTACACTATATATATCCTTATTAACCAAAAATTGTAAGGAATGCTTTTCAGAGAGAAAACCCTAGAGAATACACTTGAAAGTTAGAGATTGTTATACCCACAATTATCTACACATTTCCTTGTGGTTTTTCCTCAACTCCTACCACTCCATCTCTATATCCTTGAGAGGTTGACAGCCCAAACAACTAGCATACCCATTATGAGTGTCAAGTAAGATTTTGGTGCTGTTGGGAAGCATTGGAAGGAGCCGTTCATTGGCGGATGCAATTGAGCTGAATTGTGGGATCCAAAAAGTTAGAGAAGACAAGGTTCCAAGAAGCCAGTTGGTAGTAGGAGCTTGGAGGGCTCAAGTACATTGGATAGACTAGGCTTAAAGGGTCTTTTGTTATTCATGTACTCCAACTTTATTCTCTAGTGGATCGATTTTGACTTGGAGGGTCGCAGAGAGATTTTTCGCCGAATTCCTTGGTTTCCTCTTCGATAACACGTCTCAATGTTATCTTGTGTTTGCATCTCTTTTCCCTACCCTTTATGCTTTTCTTTTATTGTTGATAATGGATGAATATGGTTTAGGGTAGTACTATCAGCTGTTTGCGCTCATTTACTCTTATTTCACACTTAACTTAAGTTAGAGTAAAAGCAATCTAGTCATAATTTTTATTTGGGGATTTGAACAAGATCTTGTGTTTTGTCTCAAATCCAAGCTTTCAATTGGTATTAGAGTAGGTACACTTGTCAGATTTCATTATCCTAGTGTGATCCTAGACCCCAGGTGAGATGGATAGATCTTAATCTCTTAATGCTCTTCTATACTTTGATGGAAGTAATTATGCTTTTTGGAAAGTATGTATGCATGCTTTTCTTTGTGCTATTGATGAGACAGTATGGGATTCCATTGAGAATGGGTATGTAAGACCCAATACTGCCAAATCTAAGTGGGATAAGGTTGCTCTTGCTTTGGCTAACGCCAATAGCAAAGCTATTAATGCTATTTTCTGTGGTGTTTCTACTGATTATTTTCACATGATTTTGCATGTGAAGACCTCTAAAAAGGCGCAAACCATTCTTGAGACAACCTATGAAGGTACCAAGAAGTTCAAGTACACTAAGCTTCAAATGCTCACTACTCAGTTTAAAGAAGTAAAGATGAGTCGTTTGATTCTCTTTATGGGAGACTCAATGAGATAGTGATTGCCAAGCTCAATCTTGGAGAGAAGATTGAAGATGCCAAGGTGGTGAGGAAGATCTTGAGATCCTTACCTGAAAGTTTCCTCGCTAAGGCCAGAGCCATAGAGGAGAGTAAAGATTTGGATGAGATAAAAGATTCAAGAACTCATTGGATCTCTCTAAACTTGTGAGCTTGGAGTCCCTTCTC
Source organism: Quercus lobata (assembly GCF_001633185.2). Classification (NCBI taxonomy): domain Eukaryota; kingdom Viridiplantae; phylum Streptophyta; class Magnoliopsida; order Fagales; family Fagaceae; genus Quercus; species Quercus lobata. Next base: position 5,683,012 of record NC_044908.1, read on the forward strand.
ACAAGTCCAGCAAATCACTTGCTCTCAAAACTATAAATGAAAGAATGGGTGATTCCTCCAAAGAAGACGATGTAGAGAAAGAGGTGGCGTTTCTCACAAAGAACTGCTAGAAATTTCTCAAGATGAAGAATAGTAGGAAGTCACTAGGCAAGGGAAAATTATCATCCTCAAAAATTGAAAAGAAGGAGTTCAAAAAGAAGGAGTTCAAAAAGAAGGACGGGAAAGATGCTTCATCAACCCAAGGAATCGTGTGCTATGAATGTAATGGGCATGGACATCTCAAGAAAGAATGTCCAAACTATTTGAAGGGAAAAGGGAAAGTGTTTACTACCACCCTTGGTGACTTCAAAAAGCTCAAATTCCGATGCAGAAGGAGAATGTGATAGTAAGGGAAACTATTAAGCTTTCATGGCATTTACAACGATTGACACTAGAGATGAGTTGAGCAACTTGGTTGATGAGCTTGGTGTATATTTTGAAGGTGAAGAAATTGAAGATTCAGAAGATGAGGATGTGTGCCTCAATGAAGGTGAGAAGAACCTTCAAGAAGTGTATGATGTGTGTTGCTTGAGGATTGTGGCAAATATACAAAGGATGCAGACAATGCCGTTAAGAGGATGAAGAAGATTGAAGAAGAGCACACTTGTGCAACTTAAGGAGGCAAAGTGTGGAGTTGAAGAGTTGAAGGAATAATTGGTAAATTCCTATTCAAAAATCAAGTTTCTTGAACTTGAAATCATTCAAGCAAGTATTAAAGTGGATTGCATTTTCACCAAGAAACTCGACATCATGCAATCTTCTTAAAAACCCTTAAATGACAAGGCCAGTCTAGGCTACACTGATGAAGGAAGTTCAAGCAATGAACCCAAGAAGGAAGTAAGGTTCATATTGGCCAAAAATGTAGAGAAAGCTAAAGTGGAGAGGCCTATGATTAAGACCCTTGTTGTTGCAATGAGAACCATTGGTGGTGCTAAACCAAAGGAAAAAGGGAAGTCATTACCCAAAAGTCAAAGGGAACCACAAGTGAAGCATATTTGTCATCATTGTACCTCAAGTGAAGTATTTTTGTCATCATTGTGGTGTGCAAGGGCACACAAGGCCAAATTGCTTCATGCTTCAAGCACTCAAGAGGGTTGACTCTGTGTGTGGCCAAAACAACACAAGAAGAATGCCAAAGGGAATTCAAGCTAAAGGAGAAAATAAGGGACAAATCATTGGAGATTTTATGGAAATGTTGAAGAACATTTCATTATGCCTTGCTAGCTACACCTCGAGGTTTGAGAGTTATGTCGGTCATACCCCTCCATCTAGGGATCTCACCCAAAACACTAGTACAATGTTGGTGAAGAAGGGTACTCATGCATAATCATTCACTATGCCTATGCATTAATACTTCCAACATATTAGGGTTATAATTTCATGCATCATGACATATGCAATCTTCTTGTGTCATTGCTTCCGGTTTTTAGCATGTTTCCTATTCATGTTTTTTTTTTTTTGTTGTTTTGTTAATCTTACATTGTTTGTTCTGTTTTTAAGTGTGTTGAAAAATTCAAAAACCCATAAAAATTGAAAAATCTCAAAAAGTTTGATCGCTTGTGTTGTGTATATCACATGAAAGTTTGGCCTAGTACCTCCGTACTAATGGCATAGTGCATTTACGAGCTTAACTTATTATGTATGCACATTTTCTAAGTGTGAGCGACATCTTGAAATCTACGTTTGATTGTTGTAAATAGATCTTCAAGTTTGTCATGAATGATTGGTCAATAGTCTTGCTTGATCTTGATACATGCATAGACTTGTGCCTATATATCTCCTCACATTTTTTTTTTTCTTTTTCAAAAAGGGCTCTTCAAATGTCAATCTCCAAAAAGGAGAAAGAGCTAAAAAAGCCTTGCTTTGAAAACTAGTTTGACTAGGAAAAGGTGGAGCAAATATGTATTGAAATGTATGGTGCCAAAGCCAAAGGCTCAATTGTCAAAGTTTCATAAAAAATAAAAAATTTCATGGCATCACTTCTCAAAAATTTTGAGTAGTTTTTTTTTTATCAAAAGTATGAAAAATGGAAGCCAAATGAAAAGCTTTCAATCAACTGCAAACACATGAGTGAGGGGTCATATATGTTCATTTCTACAAGTGAGATAGGTCACTTGACTTCGAACGAGTTGTGTATGACTTGATTGAATTGATCATTGAAACTTCATACTAGACTATAGACTAGTTCATACTTGATCTACATACACAACACACAAGTCTAATATTCAATAAATACTTATTCCATTTGTGTGATTGTACGTGTTTAAATGTGATGTATATACTCAATTGCTTGTTGATCAAATCCAAAAAAAAATTTTGAGTGTTTTATATGTTTTTAAAAGTGTTTTTATGCTTTTTTATGTTTAGAGTTTTTGGTCCAAAATGTCTATTTCAGGTTTTATAATAAACCTCTTTCAGAGGCCAAGTAACCTCTTCCCACGAAAATGAGGATGGCAAATTTCAGAATACACTGAATTTCAGACAAAGAGTTTCGCGACTGTTTCGAGAGTAAAATCTACCTGCAAAATCTGTTATGTGCTTTAGTGGCATTTTCACGAGTAACTTTGCGAGAAGCTTACCCACGAAAAGCGAGATTTTGCAGTTTTTAAAGGCAAATAGTGATAGCTTTTCAAACATATTCATTTTGCCTCCCCCAAGCCTCTCTTAACCCAAAACACTTTTTCTCTCAAAAACTCACCCAAAACTCAAAACCAATCACTTCTAAGACTCATCTAAGGTATGTTTCAACATCTTTTTACTTTTAACTCCTTAGATTAAGCCCTAGATTCTCGGATTTCTAGGGTTTGATTTACCTTTGATAGGGTTGGGAAAATTTTATTTTCTTGCAAAATTTTTGAATTTCCTAGATTGGACTATTTCCCATTTTGTTTGTTTTTGTTTGTGTTGGCCCCAAGTGGCATTTTGATATGTATTTAGACAAGATTTCATCATGTTCATGTATTGTTTTACATGTTAGTGTTTTGTATGCACTCTAATTGTTTGATGAAATGCCCAACTGGCATTTTGTTGTTGCTTTGGACTCCAATGAGTACCAAATTTTGGGGATAACCATGTTTTTGCATTCTTAACATGTCTTAAACATCGGTTGTGTGTTTTACACACTTTTCCCCAAGAGTGCATGATCATGCATTTCACATGCACACCACATGCACACTTGATGCACCCACTTGATCACTTGACATGTTTTGCACTTCTGACAGACTTTAGACCCCTTAAAACCATAAATAAATTAACCTAGGTAATTAGCCAAGTGATTACTTAGTCAAATTAACAGATCTAGGTTAACACAAATATACAATATCAATGTATAGCAGCGGAAAATAAATAAGACAAGGATATGATCACCTAGGAAAACCAAACCACTAAAAAACCTGAGGAGGATTTAACCTAGCTATCCTCAAGGTAAAAAGCAAATTCACTAGAAAGAATCGAAGTTCATACAATAAGACTTACAAGCCCCCATGCTCGACTTCTTATTGCCACTAACCAGTAGAACTTACTGACACGATCATATGCAAGCTCCGAATCCACGAACTTCTTCTTTCTTTGGCCTTTGCAAAACATGACTTTGAGATCCTACTCAAAGGTTTAGCAACACAAACTCTCCTGTTTGTGACTCCAAGACCACCCTTGAAGGTTTAGATCATCAACACCTTTGATGACTAGAGAAGACAGCAACTTCTACAATACTGGATCTTGAGATTCTTCAAGGAATAATACCGGTAGAAGACATAAGAGAGTTTTTTAGGAACAAAACCCTAAACACAAAAGAGGCACACTCTTTTCTCTCTGAAAAGCCTTATAAAAACGTGCTTAGGGCTTTCTTTATATATTGGGAGAAGTAGATTAGAAACCCTAATCCTAAATGGGTTTGAATTGCTGTTTGGGCTTAATTAAAATTCTTAGATTCGACTTTCGATCAATCGAGTTTGTCTTTCGATCGATCGAACCAGACAGATTATGAAATCTTCTTCCTGTAGCTTGTATGTTCTTGAATCTTGACTTGAATCACCTTGAGCATTGTTTAATAATACCTATAGACTCTAAGATCTATATCTAGACAAGTTTGTGTTCATAATTTGCCAATTGTTCTAAATATTTAGAACCTAACAAACTCCCCCTTTGGCAATTTGTTACAAAACTTTCATACAAAATGAAATGCTCAAATACAAGAATAACCCAATACAATAAAATGTCCAATTACATCACAAATCCCAATCTAAGACTCCTAACCTAGAAGTTGCAAGAAGAGGTAGAAGGTCTTGATCAGAATGTACCTATCTTTCCTGAAATACTCAACGAACACATCACCGCATGTGTGGAAAGAAAGACATATAAACAATAATATGAAACAGAATATAGAAAACAAAAGTAAATTCTAACTCTCCCCCTAAGTTGGATACAACAAAAAGTTTTTATATTCTCCCCCTGTGAAAAACAATTTTATCTCCCCCTAAACAAAACAAACAGGTCATCTATGTCTCCCCCTTTTTGTCACATATTGACAAAGACTACCTAATCAGAAGGTAGACAGAAAACATATGCAACAGAGTAAGACAAAAATAGAGACAACTGTCCCTATGAAGAGCAACAACTCCCCCTAAGAACCACAAAGGTTAAACAAAATTTCTCCCCCTATAAAAATAGGAAAAACAAAACATGTTTTCAGAAAAACAGTTTTGGGGAAAAATAAAGGGGGTTGGGGATAAATAAAAAGACACAAACCAAGTTTAAAAAAAAAAAACTAAGTTGAGGATACACAAGAAGAAAAAATATTCTCTCTTTCAATAAAAATGCAAACATGGCACTATGTGACCCATAAATAGTTGCATAAGTAGAGAAAATATTTGCACATTGATTATCCGTCATATCTCTTAAGAAAAATATTTTCTGCAGTTCACACATAAAAAAAAAATAGCATATACTAGAAAGTACATAACTCAAAAATTTAATCAATCAATTTTTAAATCAAGTTTAGTACCCAATTTAGCAAAGTGTATGCATGTTATGTGTGAAAATAATGAGAGATATGACTGCAAAACTACACGATGGATACAAAAAAAAAAAATCAATGCAACACATGTGAATCCTAAACATAAATGATGCATGGAAAAATCAAATTTTTGAAAAACAAAGCAATTTAATTCAGAAACTCCTCAAAGCACAATATTTCATGAATGAAATGCATGAGTATGAGATTAAAAGTTTTTCATAAACACTTGAATTCAACCTAGATCTTCCAAAAACAAGATTTTCAATCAATAGTCCTCAAAAACTCAAACATTAAGCACATTTTGCATCAAAATCAAGGAACTTTAATCTTGGATGGCCACAACAAGATCACACACAATATAATGTACCAAGTTTAGTAAAGAGTAACTTGTGTAGTGTGTAACTAGTAAAAACTTGAGATACATGTGAGGTGATATGTGAATAGCAATCAATCACAAAGTCTACAAAATTCATCACAAAGAATTTAAAAGAGCCTATCACTTAAAGATTTATATCATATAACTCCCACATCTCCTAGATCATAAGCTTGCAATCATGTAAGTTTTTTGAATTTATGCCTCATAATATACACACCAGTTTTAATTGTTCAGAAACTTATTAAAATAGCTGGGATAATGTACACACCAATTTTAGCATTTATAACCGAGGCTACACCTTATGTTCTTTTTGTGCATGTGCTACACTTTCTCGAGCACAAAATTTTATGATATGCACTAAGGTGTTCATGATTAGCTAGTGAACAGTGGTGAGATGGTTATTTATACCTTTCTCTAAAGGTTTAAGTCCGACAGTCAAAGACATGTGACTTCAAGATCAAAACAAAGTGATCAAACCCATAAACATCTTTCCCACACAACATGCACTACAAAGCTTCAACTAGTAAAGTGCAATAAGTAAGCTCATCAAAACTAAATAAGGTATACATAAAGTTGTTATGTAAAGATAATATGGCCAATCCTTGATTATAAATCTAAGATGTAAAATACAAAACACAAAAATCTTTTTGGTTTTTAAAAAATTTATGACCAAAAACAAAAAGCACACATTATGCTAAATGAACAATGCAAATGCAATGCATGACAGTGCTTAACTAAGCTATAAAGGGTACACAAACAAGAAATATTAATTTCTTAATTAACCTATGAGTACATGTACAAACTAGTACATACTCACACAAAATCAGAAATAGCTTAGCACTTATATAACACATACTGTTCAAGTTTCTCCACAATGTCATGCATGTTCTAAATCAAGAGAAAGATATCATAACTCATGTAATCCTCAAGAAAAATAAAACTAGACACAAAATAAAATATTTTTGTCTTTTTGAAAATTTTTTCAATGTTTTTGTATTTTTTTTAATTAAAAAAACTAAAAAAAAAAAAAAACATGTCCACAAAGAATTGAAAGAATTAAATCAGGGACAAGTCAGCAACACTCACCTTAGAGAATCTTTTCTCACCCATATAGCACGAGTCTTCGGATTTGTAGGTGAAAATCCATGAGAAGCAGAGTTTATTTGAGAGATTACACCAATCTTCTGAGAAAGATTGAAATCCTACAAATTCCTTTCACAAGCCAATAAGCTCAAATTTTTCAAAAGAATATGAAACAATTTATATGGACTTATGGTAGGAGAAATATCATCACAAATCCTAGATTGAAATACGGAATGCTTAAATTTCAGTTTATGACAATTAGGACGAATGTGACCGGAGACACCACAAAAGTGACAAACAGGAACAAATTTAAGAACATCAGTATTCCTAACAACAAGTCTAATCTCAGATTTTGGTTTTTACCTCAACAAAGAACAATTTGGTCTAATATGACCAACAACACCACAAAGGTGACAAGTAGGCATAAAAACAGATTTATTATGCTTTCTAACAGTAGGTTTAGACATAGGTTTAGAAACATCAGCGTTAACATCAGAACTTTTACCTTTGTCTAACCTAGCAAAATAAGTCTTTTCTTTATTATTCCTCTTAAAAGGAGGGATATAAACTTTTTCAATTTTAGGCTTAAGAGAAACAGAAACACTTCTGTTATTAATAGCAGACTTGGTACAAGTCAAATTTTCAAATTTAACTTTAGATTTAACTAACTCTTGTTCCAAGCTTTCATCTTCTCATCTTGAGAGGAAATTTGATTTCTCAAAAATTCATTCTTTTTATTAGATTCATCTAATCTAACAATCAATTCCTTTTTTTCAAGATTAGCCAATTTTAACTTTTCCTTGAATTTCTTAGCAATTTTCATAGATTTCAATAATTCCTTACGAAGAGTTTCACAAGCATCAATAAAATCAACAGAAACATGATCATAAAGATACTTCAAATTATCCATGACAATAAGGGTCAAGGATCAAGACTTAGATCAAAAGATCTAAAACAAAAGAGCAACCCACTCTGATACCGCTTGACAGTTTTTAGACCCCTTAAAACCACAAACAAATTAACTTAGGTAATTAACCAAGTGATTACTTAGTCAAATTAACAGATATAGGTTAACAAAAATATACCATATCAATGTATAGTAGCAGAAAATAAATAAGACAATGATATGATCACCCAAGAAAACCAAACCGGTAAAAAAACCTGGGGAGGATTTAACCTAGCTATCCTTAAGGTAAAAAGCAAATCCACTAGAAAGAATCGAAATCCATACAATAAGACTTACAAGCCTCCACGCTTGACTTCTTATTGCTATCAACTAGTAGAACTTACTGACATGACCACGTGCAAACTCCGAATCCACGAACTCCTTCTTTCTTTGGCCTTTCCAAAACACAAACACCCTCGTTTGTGACTTTGAGATCCCACTCAAAGGTTTAGCAACACAAACTCTCCTGTTTGTGACTCCAAGACCATACTTAAGGGTTTAAATCATCAACACCTTTGATGACTAGAGAAGACATCAACTTCTACAATACTGGATCTTGACATTCTTCAAGGAATAATACCGGTAGAAGACATAAGAGAACTTTTTAGGAACAAAACCCTAAATACAAACGAGGCACACTCTTTTTTCTCTGAAAAGCCTCAAAAAAACGTGCTTAGGGTTTTCTTTATATACTGGGAGAAGTAGATTAGAAACCCTAATCCTAAATGGGCTTGAACTGCTGTTTGGGCTTAATTAAAATTCTGCTAATACGACTTTCGATTGATCGAGCCTGTCTTTCGATCGATCGAACCAGACAGATTATGAAATCTTCTTCCTGCAGCTTGTATGTTCTTGAATCTTGACTTGAATCACCTTGAGCATTGTCTAATAATACCTATAGACTCTAAGATCTATATCTAGACAAGTTTATGTTCACGATTTGCCAATTATTCTAAACATTTAGAACCTAACAACTTCAATCATGCTAGATACATCTTGTTACATTTTTAGCACTTAAAACATGGTCTTGTGACTTTAGGTTTTATGTCTTTATGTTCATTTTAGAAACTTTTTTTTTTTTTTTTTTTTTTCCAGTTTATGGACTAACTTGTATCTAAACAAGTTTGTTTCCTTGCTTGTATTTGTCGTTGTTCGTTGTGTGGCTGTTCTTTTTGCAGATGTATCATCGTTCCTCTTGTGGAAAAGAACAAGTGATTGATCTTACGTCATCCTTTATGTCAAAGAGGACCCGACATTCACCCGATGGCTTTGACAACAAGAGATTCAAGACTCTCTTGGAATTTCAGTCTTACACCAATAACTTTGAGAGTGCACCTACCATGGTGGAAAGGATTTTGCAGTTTGACACTCTGGGATCCACCTTTATCCTTAAGATTTTGGCAGATAAAGATTGGGCAAACTTGTTCGGAAACTTTGAGGATCTTGTTGATGAATTTGTTAAGGAGTTCTACTCGAATGATTAGTTCACAAGAGCTAAACTGAAGTGTTGGGTTTGAGGAAAGGATTTTTTCATCACTTCGGATTATCTTGCGAAGATTTTTCACATCAATCATCCAACGCATGTGGACATTTCACTATATGATGACTGACTTGCTCCAATGACAGAGATTCTTAACACTCTAGGAGCTGATCATGAGGTCTTTGCCAAAGGCACATCCACTGGTACTGCAAAGTTTGGACTGGAATTGAAGAGCACAACTTTTGTGTGATCTCATCAAAGGAACTCAAATTGACATCTATGCTCACATTTTTAATACCATGGGGAAAACAATAGGACATTCATGAAAATCATGGTTCTTAAGGGTGTTTGTCCACCAAAAGATGTGAATGTTAAAATAGTGTATAAAACATCTTGAACGTTTAGACCCCCAATTTACAAATTACCAATTCAAGCTTATTAACAAATAATATATGTGCAGAAAATGAACATAAGCCTATAACATAATTGATAAACAATCTAAACCAAATAAAATCACATCCACAGCAGAAATTAAATGGAAAAGAATGAGGGAAGAGAGATGCAAACACAAGGACAACACAACGATGTGTTATCGAAGAGGAAACCGAAACCCTCGATGTAAAACCTTTCCGCTGCCCTCCAAGCGATAAATAATTCACTAAAGAATGAAGTTGGGATACATGAATAGTAGAAGACCCTCCAAGCCTAATCTACCCAGTGTACTTGAAGGGCTTGAAGGGCTCAAATTATAATCAAATTTGGCACAGAATCAAATTTGGCTTTCATTATGCGCCAAATTTTATTGTAATTTCTTAAATCATTTTTTCCCTGTATGTATATATGATTTAATTGTAAGGGATGAGTGTGAGAGAGTGTGAAAACTCAAGCTTAAAAGGATGAACAAGTAGATTTTACGAGTGTCTTGCAAGAAGCTTAGCCGCAAAAGAGCCACGTGTAGACCACATGACTAGAAGGTGAAGAGTCATGCCAGCTTGGAGGTTTTTGCAAGTGTGTCACGGATAAGACCTTCCCACGAAATACTCGTGAAACATTCTATTTGGAAAAATGTCATGTTTGTTTCACCAAGTCTTTACCCACACTATATATACCCTTATTACCCACAAATTGTAAGGAGTGCCTTTTAGAGAAAAAAAAAAAAAAAAAAAAAAACTAGAAAATACACTTGAGAGTTAGAAATTGTTATACCCACAATCATCTACACATTTTCTTGTGGTTTTTCCGCAACTCCTACCTCTCCATCTCTATAACCTTGAGAGGTTGATAGCCCAAACACATACCACACCCATTTTGACTATTAAGTGAGATTTTGGTGCTATTGGGAAGCATTGGAAGGAGCCATTCATTGGTGAATGCAATTTGGCTGAATTGCGAGATCCGGAAAGCTAGAGAAGACAAGGTTCCGAGAAGCTAGTTGGTAGCAGGAGCTTGGAGGGCTCAAGTACATTGGGTAGACTAGGCTTGGAGGATATTTTGTTATTCATGTACTCCAAATTTATTCTCTAGTGGATCAATTTTGACTTGGAGGGTCGTGGAAAGGTTTTTCGCCAAGTTCTTCGGTTTCCTCTTTGCTAACACATCTCGGTGTTATCTTGTGTTTGCATCTCTCTTCCCTACCCTTTAAGCTTTTCTTTTATTGTTGATAATGGATAAATATGGCTTAGGGTAGTGCTATCGGTTGTCTGTGCTCATTTACTCTTATTCCGCATTTAGCTTAAGTTAGAGTAAAAACAATCTAGCCATAATTTTTATTTGGGGGTATGAACAAGCACTTGTGTTTTCACACAAATCTGACCTTTCACTTATATAGTTAAGACTTACTTTGGATTTAATGTTTCTTTTTATAAACTAATGTGCCAAGACAAGTATGTATGTATGAATTTCATATTTTGAATTTTTCTTGAATTGCAATCAATATAATTGTTTTATCTTGGCCCCCCAAGAAAAAATTCTTGGCTAAGCCCCTGCCACCTCTTAAGAATCTGTCGTGTGGAAACTTAATTAAAAAATACACTTTAACTTATGAGAAAAAAAAAAAAAAAAAACCGCATGGTAGAATCTTAAGATGAGAACCTAAGGAACAGCACTAAAATATTGCACCTAAGTCTTTCCCTTCCACAAAAATATAGTACCCCAAAAAACAAATCTTTGCTACAAATCTGTATATATCTAAAAGCTGAAACATAGCATTTATTGTTGCTACGCTCTCATTAAGCCACATCATCGTCCATATCATTATCTTAATTCTTTCCAATTCTCCTATAATTGTTTTTAACATTAATTTTTTTAATATTTACACTCTCCAACCTAATTGGTTCAATTGATCATTGTAAAGTTTTATTAATTTTTTTAGTTACGTTTTTCAGTGTTTTGGATTGTAGACAGAAAAAATAAGGTTTGAGAAAGTTTGTTTAAAACTAAAAGAATAATTTCAAAATTTTAAATTATTTTTAATGATTCAAAAAACATTATAAATAACTTTTATTAAAAATGAATATTTTCGACTTGCCTTTTTGAATTTCTGAGAAAAATTGTATTGTTTTCATTTTGGAACCACAAAATTTATATTTTTTATTTATGATTTTTGATTATTCCTATAATAAATAAAAGTATGATTACAAAATACATTACTCCTAATTAAATTAGTTTAAATTGTAATAAAAAAATTAATAAAACGACCATAAAATAATTATTACGCGCAACGTGTGGATTTGCGGCTAGTAGATAATATAAAAATGAAAAAAAAAATGGTTATCAGTATCTTTCAAATCTTTGCTAAAAGTACATAATACACAAATGAAAACAAGATAAAGAAAAAAGAAATTTGAGATCTCCCATACAAGATGACATCAAGTGCAAGTCACAGATATGTGAGAGATCGTGCCTCTCAAGTTCAACCTTTCAACTAAGGTTTGGTATAACCCTTGCAAATGGGGTGGAGTCATGTTAGTGTCTTTCAAGAAATAATGGAGGTTATATTGATATTATTATCTCTCCTAGGTCAATAGTTTTACAATGTAATCACCACTTATATATTTAATTGAAAAAAAAAAGAAAACCAAAAAATGGATACATTATTTTTATTGATGGATTGAAGTTGAATGTACATCTCTTAAAAGTAACTAGAAAATTACATAGTGATAGCTCAGTAGTCTAATTACTAAATCTAATTAAGACGCCTAAATTTTAACTACGACTTGGTCAATTTTAGGCTAAACACAATTAAATGAGAATATATGTAATTAGTGTTGTGGAATTTTAAAGTACTCACAAGTGCACTGTAAGGTTGAATTTAATCAACCATCTTGTTGGCTTTATTCAATGCCAAATTTGCTTGTATTTCAGCATTTAGTAACCCTGTATTTAGGTAGGATTGTTGTAAGGGTAGTGAGTGAGATAGAGTGTTGAAATGCTCAAGAGTGTACAAAAAAATAGAGACTACAGACTTGATCTCGCGGGTGACTCGTGGCTTCAAGCAGCCAGAAGCAGCACACGTGTCAGGCATGCCAGAAGTTGAAGCGTCATGCTAGTTAGAGCACTACTGGACAAAATAGGATAATTGGCCATTCTGTTATCTCACAGCTGGATCTCGCAACTCAGTCAAGCCGTGAGGCCAAGTCGCAAGCCAGCCTTGTTTTGAAAAACTTGACTCTTCACATTCCATTCTCACCCCAGTATAAATACTCCTTATACCCACAAAGAAAGAGAGCTTCTAGATAGAATTTTAAGAGAGAAACCCTAAAGTAAAACAAGATTGATTTATCTACAATCTTTACATAAGAGTCTCTTCAAATTCCTCAAGTCTCTTCCTCTCCATTGTTAAACCCTTGAGATGTATTTTACCAAAACTTGTTCTCACTATATCCATTACTGTGAGAGGATTGTGTGGTGTTCTGGGAAGCAGTTAGAAAGGAACCAATCTGCATTGGTTGATGCTATGGTCAAGTAGTGAAATTTGGGAAGCTAGAAAAGAAATAGGTTCGGCGCAACCTCGTTGGAGCAAGAAGCTTAGAGAGCTTAGGTACACTAGATAGATTAGGCTTAGAGGGTCTATTGCTGTTCATGTATCCCAACTACATTTTCTAGTGGATTACTTACCGCTTGGAGGGCGGCAGAGAGGTTTTACGCTGAGGGCTTCGGTTTCCTCTTCGATAACACATCAGGTGTTGTTCTTGTATTTGCATCTTCCTTCCCTTTTATCTTTGCCTTTTATTATCTGCTATGGGTTGTGATTTTAATCGGCTTAGGTTATTTACCAATTCTGTTTATAGCTTTTGTTCATTTTCCATGCACTAGTTGTTTGACATAAAGCTTGAATTGGTTAATTTGTAATTGGGGGTCTAAACATTCAAAAGTGTTTTATACACTATTTGACCTTTCAATTGGTATCATAGTGTAATCCTTGACTCCCTATTGAGATGGATCGGTCTCAATCCCTAAATGCATCTCCATATTTTGATGGTAGTAATTATGTTCTTTGGAAGGTTCACATGAGAGCATTTCTATATTCCATTGATGAATCAGTTTGGGGTGTTGTTGATATAGGTTGCACCAGCCTGAGGTAGCCAAATCCACATGGGATAAGGCAACACTCGCTGCATCTAATGCTAAAAGTAAAACACTTAATGCAATTTTCTGTGATGTGTCTCTGGATGAGTTTCATAGGATTTTTCACATTATCGTTGCCAAAGAAGCATGGGAGATATTGGGACCACCTACGAAGGAACGAGGAAAGTGAAAGATACCAAGCTGCAGTTGCTTACCACTCGGTTTGAGGAGCTAAAAATGAGTGAGGATGAGTCATTTGATTCTTTCTATAGCAAGCTGAATGAGGTGATTGTAAGCAAGTTCAATTTGGGAGAGAAAACGGAGGATTCTAAAATTGTAAGGAAGATCCTTCGATCATTGGCGGAAAGTTTTCATGCCAAAGTGACCGCGATTGAAGAGAGCAAGGACCTTGATGACATTAAAGTCCAAGAGCTGGTTGGTTCTCTTCAGACTTATGAAATGTCACTGCCCAATCAATAGAAGAGCAAATCTCTTGCTCTTAAAACCATTAATGAGAAGGTCAAAGTCCATGACTCATTAGAAGAAGATGTGGTTGACAAAAATGTTGCATACCTTGTAAAAAATTTCCGAAAATTCTTGAAATTCAAGAATAATGGCAAATTTGGTGATAAAGGAAAATTGCAAAGTTCAGGAAGAGAGAAAAGGGAATTCAAAAAGAAAGATGGAAAAGAATCCCAATCTACACAAGGTGTCACTTGTTTTGAATGCAATGGGCATGGACACTTTAAAAAGGAATGGCCGAATTATTTGAAATCGAAAGGCAAAGTGTATGCCATGACATTGAGTGACTCGGATTCATCCGACTTAGATTCTGAGGAAAGCTATGACAGAGAAGGGAATTATTCAGCTTTCATGACGATTGCCCATGTTGAGTCTTCTGACGAGTTGAATTTGCTTGTACGAGAACTTGGAGAACATAGTGATGAAGAATCATTGGGAGTTGTTGAAGAATCAGATGCTGAAGAAGATGAAAGCATAGCCAATCTTCAAGAGAATTACAACTCACTCCTGGACCAATCGAGTGAGTACACAAGGGTGGCCAAGGCAGCTGTGAGAAAAATGAAAAAGGCAGAGGAGGACCATAAAAGTCTCCTAATTCGCTATAAGGAGGCTAAATGTGAGATAGAAATACTAAATGGTGAGCTATTAGAAGCCTACACAAAAGTGAGATTTCTTGAGCAAGAGGTTGTGCAAGCAAATGCTAAAATAGAGAGGGTCACCACCAAAAAGCTAGATGATGTTATTTCATCACAAAAGAGCTTTTCAGACAAATCCGGATTGGGATATACTGGAAGGGGAAGCTCATCTGGAAATATCACTAAAGAAGTGAAGTTTATAAAGGTCAAAGAGTCAGCTGAAGTTGGCCCTACTGCTGAGAAGCCCAAGATTGAGGAGAAGAGGAATGTGGAGAACCAACGGATGTTGAACAACCCTCATAATCAATCTGTGGGCAGGTCTGAATCTCGAGCCAAGTCTCGTCCACGATCACAAAGAGGTCCAAGATCGAACTATGTGTGTCATCATTGCGGACTTCAAGAGCATACTCGGCCAAATTGCCAAAAGCTGAGAGTAATGAATAATACAACTACTCCAAGGTCACGAGGACCTAGAAATGACAGAAGAAATTAGGCTGTTGAACCATCAAGAGATCAAAGTGGTGATACCGGAATGATGGACATGATGAAGATGATTGGTGTTTTCACCAATTACTTGGAGAGCTTCACACGAAGATTTGAAAGCCCTAACTCTCGTACCCAATCCTATAAGGAAATCACCCCAAACGCAAGTGACATGTGGGTGAAAAAGGGTACTCATGCATAAGCATTATAACATGTCCATGCATCAATACTTCCTATGCTTTGTGACTTAGTTTGGTTGTTTGCTTTTTAATTGTGTTAGTTGAAATGTGTTTGTTTATTTTTGCATTCTATCTTTTATTCTTTTTTGTTATTTTTGATCAATCTTTTCCTTCTTATGTGTCAAAAATCCAAAAACCACATAAAAAGTAGAAAATCAAAAAGTTTGATCGACATTGTTGTGT
Source organism: Quercus lobata (assembly GCF_001633185.2). Taxonomy (NCBI): domain Eukaryota; kingdom Viridiplantae; phylum Streptophyta; class Magnoliopsida; order Fagales; family Fagaceae; genus Quercus; species Quercus lobata. The sequence goes on from NC_044908.1 coordinate 5,698,578, forward strand.
TTTGTCTCAAAACTTTTTTTGCCTTGTACATTTGTGCTAATGGCTTTGTGCATTTACGAGCGTAGCTTGTTCTTTTGCACTCTTTTCACTGTGGATGAAATCTTGAAATCTCTGTGACTATTGTAAATAGATCTTCAAACTTATTATAAATGATTAGTGAATGGTTATGTTGATCTTGAGACATGCATAGACTTGTGCCTATATATCTTCCCACTCATTATTTTTGTTTTTGATAAAAAAAAGCTTACCAAATGTAAATCTCCAAATGAAAAGAGATATTGAGCTGCAAAAGCCTATCGCACATACTAGTATTTGACTAGGAAAAAGGGAAAGCGATCAAAAATTTATGTGAATGATTATTCAAAAAAGCCAAAAGCTATCTCATCAAGGTGAAATATCAAATATCACTCTCACAATGAGAGGTGATTATCTCAAAAGGATCTAAAAGATCAAATATTTTGTTTGATAGTGGAGTCAAATGTAAAGCTCCAAAGTATGTAATCAAGTCTTGTGGGAGGTCATATATGCATTCTTCTGTAATTGAGATGGGTCACATGATCTAGTACTAATTGTGTATGCCTTTGTTGAATTGATCATTGAACCTTCACATTAGACTAAGGACTATCTCATTGTTGATATCCACACACAACACACAAGTCTATGTTCAATGAATGACATATTCATTTGTGTGATTGTACTTGATAAAATGTGTTTTTACATGCTCAATCTTTGTTGATTCAAACACAAAAAGATTTTTGAGTGTTTTAGGTGTTTTTGGAAAGTATTTTGTTCTTCAAAAACTGAAAATTAAAAAAAAAAAAAAAACAGTGTTGCCTTGTTTTGGCGACTCAGTCGCAGGTAAGTCAAGTCGCATGCCACAGTCATGAGCTCACAGGTTAATTTTGGCAACTTTTTCGCAAGTGGAAGGTCCAGTCACGAGGGGTACATAGAGATTTTCGCAGCTCAGCTCGCGACTCCCTCGCGAGTAAGACTTCTAGTCGCGAAAAACACTTAGAAATTTTTTCAAAACTTTTGTCTTGAAGTGTTTTGGCGGGTGGATTTGACGACTATCTGGCGACTTACCTCAGCCAGGAAAAACGCGTGTTTTGCACAATGAGGGCAGATTTTAAAATTTTTTTTAGTTTTCCCTCGAACTTTTTGTGACTGTTCATCTTCTCTCTCAACTGTCTCCTTCCCAAACGCTCCGTGTAACCCATTTTGAACTCCATTGTTGCTTCATTTCTTCTCAAAATCATCAAGAAAAGGTATGGGTCTTCACTTCCTCACTTCATATGTTATGTTTTGAGTATTATTTTCTTGCCGTTTGAGTTGTTACTGGATTTTGTGTTCGAACATTCTACTCTTAGATTGTTGGGTTTGGAGGGTTGTGCTTGATGCTGATTTCATCCGTTTTCATATTATTGGTCTCATTATGTTTTTCTTTGTTCTGTACTCTAGCTGTTGTTGGATTTCATACTCATTTGGTTAATGGGTTTGGTATTTTTTTGTGTTTTACTCTGTTTGTATGTGTGAGTGTTTTTGTATGTCAGAGGCATTGGATTACTTATCTTATATTACTGTGTTTTTAGATTGACATAACATGTGTACACATCTCTCCAGTTACTTCATCTGCTCTTGAGTCAGAGACACCTGTACATAACACACCAACTTCACGTGTCATCCTTGAAGTTCAACAAACTAGCATTTCGCAAGCACAGTCTAATCCTTAAACTGATAGAGTGGGTAGTTTGCTTGAAAATATTCAGAAACGCATTGACGAAATGGTGACACTTCTCTACTCCACCAATAACCATGTTCAAATGCGACTCGAGACCATTGAGAATCAACTAGAAGCTATTCAACAAAAGTTAGACGACAACCTTTAGCTATTCGTGCCAAAAAGGGGGAGTGCATTCAGTAAGGGGGAGAAAACTCAAAGGGAAGGGTGCATAGTAATAGGGGGAGTACACATACTTTTGTTTTAGTCTTATCCTTTAATTTATAGGTTTATGTTTTTGGATATTTATTGTTACTATGGTTTTGATACACTATGGTTTGGTGTATGTTTGTTTCTAACTCATAGCACATGGATGTTTTTGAAACTTGGTTTACTTTATATATATATATATATATATATATTATTGATGTTTTTCAGTTTATAATGTGTTTTGTACCCATGTTGCTTTTGTAAGCTTTTAGGGTTTATGTTCTTTATCTTTAGGCTTTATGGTCTGTATCATGCTTTATGCAGGCTTTTATGCTTTGTTTAAATTAGTACTGTTAACTAAATATCTTGCATTTCCTTGTTAAGTACTGTCACTCTTGTGCCCTTGTAGGATTGTTTCTAGATGCATATACTTAGTGTATTGTGCATTGGTTGAGTGTTGGGCATACAAGTGACTTGCATTGTGCTTATTTGCTTGTTTGTCCAAGTATTCATTCCAAGTGTGAATGAACATTGTGGTCACTACCTTGTAGTGATTGCTTGGTTGATCAAGCCATGGTTTGTTTCTTAACTCCATCTTTGCTTGATCACATATTGCCTGTTTCATATGCATTTCATGCTTTTTTATATACAATGATCATGATGTATTGTTTTGTTTTAGGAGTTTCATGTTCATATGATTCAAGAGCTTCATAGTTTCTAGAGTTAGGCGTAAGTGAGTTTTGCTCAACTATTCCCAACTCACATATTAAGTCTAGAGTCTATTTTAGGGTTTTGTCAAGGAATAGCCAAAGGGGGAGATTGTAAGGTTGAATTTAATCAACCATCTTGTTGGCTTTATTCCATGCCAAATTTGCTTATATTTCAGCATTTAGTAACCCTGTATTTAGGTGGGATTGTTGTAAGTGTAGTGAGTGAGATAAAGTGTTGAAATGCTCAAGAGTGTACAAGAAAACAGAGACTCGCGACTTAATCTCGCGGGTGACTCGTGGCTTCAAGCAGCCAGAAGCAGGACACATGCCAAGCATGCTAAAAGTTGAAGCGTCATGCTAGCTGGAGCACTATAGGACAAGCAGCGACCCAGCCCTGTTTCGAAAAACCTAACTCTTCACATTCCATTCTCAGCCTAGTATAAATACCCATTATACCCACAAAAGAAAGAGAGCTTCCAGATAGAATTTTGAGAGAGAAACCCTAGAGTAAAACAAGATTGATTCATCTACAATATTTACATAAGATTCTCTTCAAATTCCTCATCTCTCTTCCTCTCCATTGTTAAACCCTTGAGAGGTATTTTACCAAAACCTATTCTCACCATATCCATTACTGTAAGAGGGTTGTTTGGTGTTTTGGGAAGCAGTTAGGAAGGAACCAATCTACATTGGTTGATGCTATGGTCAAGTAGCGGAATCCGGGAAGCTAGAAAAGAAATAGGTTCGGCACAACCTCGTTGGAGCAAAAAGCTTGGAGGGCTTAGGTACATTGGGTAGATTAAACTTGGAGGGTCTATTGCTGTTCATGTATCCCAACTACATTTTCTAGTGGATTACTTACCGCTTAGAGGGCGGCGGAGAGGTTTTACACCGAGAGCTTCGGTTTCCTCTTCGATAACACATCGGGCGTTGTCCTTGTGTTTGCATCTTCCTTCCCTTTTATCTTTGCCTTTTATTATCTACTGTGGGTTGTGATTTTAATTGGCTTAGGTTGTTTACCAATTCTGTTTATAGCTTTTGTTCATTTTCCGCACACTAGTTGTTTGACATAAAGTTTGAATTGGTTAATTGTAATTGGGGGTCTAAATGTTCAAGGGTGTTTTATACACTATTTGAACTTTCATGCACGAACCATACCAAATTATAGTTTGACAAGAACAAAGTCGAACCCATAGATACTTGTATGAATGTAGAAAAATTAATTAAACCTTATTCAAATTAATCATAATCTAGTTTAATAAAAATTGGTTGTTTTGAAATTAAATAAACTAAACAAATAATTAAAATAAGGAAAAGATATAAAGCAGTAAAAAGATGCAAACAATCAAGAGAAATGAATTAAGGTTTTGGAATTTGCCTTATTAATTCATATCAGCATATATTTATGAGCATTAGTTTTTCCCAATCACTGCATGGTAATGTAGAAATCAATCTTGCTATCATGGAAAATATTATCATTAAAATACCTATTTTAAAAATCTAAAGCACGCTCTTCTTCGCTTCTTAGGTATAAAATCAAATCATCAATTGTATCCATAGCCAAACAATTATAAAACCAAGCATTCAATTAATTAAGATAAATCCAAAATCATGAGAAAAACATGATTGAACTCATATTAAGAATCCCATTTTAGTTAATTCTAATGAAGCAAGAATAATTTAAATCATTAAAGAACAACTACTGTAGGAAAAATCAAATCACATAAATTACACCAATAATCCTTAACAAGGTTTCATCCTCAACCTTAATTGAAAATTTAGCTACTCATAGTAATTGACAAAAAACACAAAAATAAAATACTAAATATTAAACTTGACAAATAAAATAAAGCTAGAGTGAAAGAGATAAGTAATAGTGGTAGAGAAAAGTAGGAAGCCACATGTGGCACAGCCACTTGCCCCTATTTCCTATTTTTCGCTCCAACTCTCGCTGTCCTCCCCTTATTTTTCTGGTTTTCTCTTATTTATTCCCGCATGAACGCTGACCTAAAGCACTTAAAAGAGAGAAGCTAAAGTAGCCTCTACAGACTAAAACTAACTTATTAGTGTTTTGGTGAAGGCCCACTAACAAGTATGCTACAAGACATTCAAATAAATTACTGTTCAAAACCATTGGCCCATTGCATTAGTAGCCATCTCAACAGATCCAAGTTAAATAATTAGTCGGCTTCTTATATTCATTCCAAAAGTTCAGATTTGTGCACAAACACAAGATCTTGTTTACACCCCTAAAAAAAAATTACGGCTAGATAGCTTTTATTCTAACTTATATTGGATACCACTGAAAACTGAAAACACTATAACAAAATAATTTTTAAATGTGTGAATAGTGCCATGGGACCCATTTTTAATGAAAAAGTTGCTAAAAAAAGAGGTTTGTGGGTCCCGTGAATAGTACATGGAACCCACCGGTGTGACATAAAGACACAGAAACATGCTTCTCAGAAAAAAAAAATAAAAAAAATGTAGATGCAGATGCTAGGTTCATCAATATCCAAACGAATACTACGTGCGGAACAAGAGTAAATAAGCACAAATAACCGTTATCACTACCCTAAGCCATATTCATCCATTATCAACAATAAAAAGAAACCTTAAGAGTAGGGAAGAGAGATACAAATACAAAATAATACCGAGACGTGTTATTGAAGAGGAAATCGAACAACTCGGTGGAAAACCTCTTAGTGACCCTCTAAGTCGAAATCGATTTACTAGAGAATAAAGTTGGAGTACACAAATAACAAAAGACCCTCCAAGCCTAATCTACCCAATATACTTGAGCCCTTCAAAATCCTACTACCAACAGACTTCTGGTAGTTATGTCTTCTCTAGCTTTCAAGATCCCGCAATACACCCAATTGCATCCGACAAACCTCACTGGCTTCTTTTGGAAAATCCCCAAAACTTCCCAAGTTCCAAAACACTCTCTACACTCAAAAAAGGTGTGGGTTGTGTTTGAGTACAAATCTCCTCTCAAGGTATGACAATAGGAGGGAGAAGGAGAAGAGGCTGGAATAATTTCTCAATAAGGATGAGTAGCTCTCTCTCTAAAAGGTGGGTGTGTTGTGTTGTAGAAAACCTATCTAGGGTTTTTCTCTCTAAATAGCCTACTTTAATTTTGTGGGTAGTGAGGGCATATATAGTATAGGTGAAGGATAAGAAAGTCACATTTAAAATCCTCTAGGCAAAGAGTTTCATGGGTACCTCCCGGGTTGGCCCTACTCACGAGACAATCTCGAAATTGACAGTTTGGCACAGCTCTTCAGCTTTCAGCATGTGCTTCTTATGTGCCCTTTTTGCGAGAACCTCTACTCATGAACTTCTTGCAAGTTAGTCGCGAAATTGCATTGATCTTTATTGCACGTTTGATTCTTCACCAACTTAATACTAAACCCAATACAATAAGATCCCACAAAATATAAGGAACAAAATTAAAGCAACTACAACACTTTTGTCATGGAATAAAGCCAACATAAAACATAGTTATAAATCACAACTTTACAATCTTCCCATTTGGTTATTTTATGATAAAACCTCTAAACAGACTCTAGACTTAAACGTGAGTTTGGGACCATAAGCAAAACTCACTCTCACCTAATTCTGGAAGCAGTGAAGCACTTACACCATATACACCTGTATCCTGAAACACTTGCACATATAAAAAACCTTCATTAAGCTCACGACAAGTAGAACATAAGGTACGTATAAGGAACAAGTAAAATGTGATCGAGATACCAAAATGAAATGTAAGCTACATAGCATAACTTGATCAAACATGAACAATCATTAAGAAATGACTACAATGATCACATAGCAAAACAAATGATCATCCGAGCATGTAACTAATAAAGCACAATGACATAAGGATGCATGCATATCCAACACATAAACACGATGCGATGAGAGCAACAAAGCATAGATACTAAACATAACTCGAAGCACCATATAGCAATAAGAAAACAAGCATAAAGAAAAACACAATTTTCTCATTAAAAAATGTCTTCTCCCTCTTGGTATATGCATCTCCCCTATGACTTTCTCCCCCTACGAATGTGCATGAGATAGAATTTCTCCCCCTAAAAATGTGCACATGAGTTATATAGAAATGATGAAACACTTCGGTATACACTCCGGTATACTCTCCCTCTTTTTGACACGAATAGACAAATGAATCAAGAGGAAAAAGGGAAAGAAAAGAAAATATGAATAAGGATAAGATGCATGAAGGGTGCAAGATGAATGAGAAAATGAAGCTCAAACAAAAGATAAAACATCTTAAAAAAAAAAAAATGCTACAAAGCATAAAGAAAACATGACATGCTAAGGATGATGGAACAAGATATAGACCAAGGCTTGAGATAGACACAAGAACATGTAATAAGTGCTAAAAGGCCTAGAAAGACTTCACTAGTATAAGTGAATGCAAAACATGTCAAGTGTTAAAGTGTGTGTATCAATGATGCATCTAGTGTGCATCTATTGTGCATGTGAGATGCATGACCAATGCATGAGCAAGCACTCATTGGGCAAAGTGTGTAAACCACACAACCAATGATCAAAACATGATAAACATGCATAATCTTGGAAATCCCCAAAAATTGGAACTCATTGGAGTCCAAAAGAATTTTTTAAAAAAAAAATACCATATAGGCATTTTATCAAACACTTAGAGTGCACACACTATTAGGGACATATTTATGTAATTGGCTAATCTTTTGACAAAATGCACTTTACTTGTAATTGGGTAAATCTAGGATGTGGTTAGTACTTCAAGAAATAAGTGTTCAAGCTTAGTATTGAAACCATGCAAATATGACCAAGAAACAAGTGAAGAATGTGTTGCTCATTAAGACAGATGTCTCAACGGAATCCTTTCTATGAAGATTTAATGTTGAAACTCGACAAAAGCTAAATTTGTCAAGAATTATGAAATCAAACTTTTCAGATCTGATTACACGCATATCCTTGAGTGTTTGTGTAGGGTTTCTTTTCTCACAACCCTAGACATATATAAGGATTATTTTAAAGGCCGTCACTAAGTTGTTGCAATTGTTGTTACATGCATTGTGTGACAGGAGATGGAAATTGCTCTAGTTCATCTTTCTCTCTGTAGAAGCTACTACGTCTTTACACCAAGGGTTTTGTGACCAAGGAGCATCTTGATCTTCATTGTTGATGAACTGAAGAAATTTGCAGCCAATAATCCTTCTCAAGTTGGTGTGTTAGTCACGTATTAGGATCTGTACATCATTGGTTAGTCACTTATTGGGATTCGTGCATTGAACAAAGAGATTGCTGCTACAATACAAGTTCAATTGGGGTAAGGATTCAACTGTAGATTGGTATTAGGTACTGGGATTCTTTTGACTTGTAACAGATTGTTTTGATAATTGTGGATTCTCGGGAGTGGTGACCTTAAATTCACCCGGTGGGATTTTCCCTATATGGTTTTCCTCAGTCATAAACAAATCACCTGTGTTAAATTTAATTTCCACTACTTTTGGTTATTTGGTGATTTTTTTGTGCTACCACGCTATTGCATGTTAAATTGACTTAATTAATTCACTTGGGTAATTAATTAATTAATTTGTGAAAATGGTCAATACATTTTTGGCCTATCAAGTGGTATTAGAGCAGATGCACTCTAATTAGATTTAATATTTGTTGTGTTATCCATTGACTCGTGTTTGTTATGGATAGAGGACAATCTCTTATTATACCTCATTTATTTGATGGTACTAACTATGCATATTAGAAAGTATGCATGAGAGCTTCCTTGCAGTCTTTAGATGAGAAGGTGTGGCAAGCTGTGGAGATTGGCTGGACTAAGCCAAAGAAAGCGCCGGCTGATTAGGATGAGGCCAAGATTAAATCAGTGAACTTCAGTAGTAGAATATTGAATGCCCTATTTAGTGCAGTGACCAATGAGGAGTTCAAGAAGATATCCTTGACTAAAATTGCTAAGGAAGCATAGACCATCCTCTAGACAACCTATGAAAGGACTAAGGCTGTCAAGGATTCAAAACTCCAAAGGCACACTACTAGCTTTAAGGAGATAAAGATGGAGGAGAATGAGTCATTTGATGAATTCTATGCCATGCTAAAAGACATAGTTAACTCAACTTTCATTCTTGGAGAACAGATTCTTGAACCCAAGATTGTGAGAAAAGTACACAGATCTCTACCTAAGAGATTCCATGCCAAGATAACTATCGTTGAAGAATAAAAGGACATTGAAAAAATTCCTTTGACGAAGCTATTTGGCAAATTGTAAACCTATGAATTGGGTTTGGCTAGAATTAGGAAAGGAACTAAAAGTAAGAGCATGGCATTGAAGGCCAAGAGTAACAAGACTAATGAGTCTTTAGGTGATGAAGATTCCAAGATAAAATCCTACATCACTAGGTAGTTCAAGAAGTTCATGAAGAATGCTAATGCGAAAGGATTTGATAAGGACCATAAGCAATCCAGTTCATCTTAGTTCAAAAGCCAAGATAGAGGAAATAAGGATGCTAAGGATGGCAGTTAGTACACTATTCCCTCCAGACCAAAGTGATTCAGATGTCTAGGTTTTGGACACATGGACAAGAGTGTCCAACATATCTCAAGTCAATTGGGAAAAGCAAGGCTCTTGCTGCTACCTTGAGTGACACCGAACTTGAAATTGAGTTAGATGATAGTGATGACAAAGGAATCTTGAATGCCTTCACTACTATAGTTGATCCTACTAAAGGGTATTAGGATATAAGTGAATCATGTTAGGAATAGATGTCATTTAGAATTGGCTAATCCTTTCACAAAACGCACTTTACTTGTAATTGGGTAGATTTAAGATGTCTTTAATACTTCAAGGAACAAGAGTTCAAGTCCAAGTGTTAAAGCCATCCAAATCTGTCCAAGAATCAAGTGACACGTGATAATTAATTAATATTGCTCTTTGTAATAATATTGCCCTAGGGGTATTGACATATTGCTCAAGACATGTACGTATTTTTCAATGAGTTTAAGTAATAATTAAATTTTACATAAATATATACATGTGATGTGTATTCTCTTTGTGATAATTTCTATTTTTCTTGATCAGGATTGCTTTTGGGTTTTTGAAAGTGCTACATTCACTGTAGGAATGGATACATGATATCCAAATTCAAAATCCATTCAGAAATGTATATGAAGTATCTCAGCTTTACCAATGACCAGTGTGCAACACTAAACCATAGTCGCATCGTCGTCATATTCCAAGTAGGATTAGGATTAGATTAGATGAAAGGAGTGACCGGTGGTGGTATATATGGTTGGTAGACCTTGCAGTGGTGCAGTGCGGTTTTATCTTGGAAGTGATACAAAAATTTTTTTTTGTTGTGGATGTCAATGGTGACACGGTAGTTTGGGTAGCAACAGCAACATCGAGACTAAAGAAATCTTGAAGCAACAGTCAATGAGTACTAGCAAGTGGGTTGAAGGTACAGGTCTCGCCACAAATTCGTGTACCATTACTCAGCAAAAACAAAAATATTTGTTTACCATTCTATTTCATATTTTGTAATGCTATATTAGTATTTTATATTTGGTACTTTATTTTTCTTTCTTCATTTATGTTTGGTTGAGGTTGTTCTTAATTCTTACTCGGGTTCTATGCATATTGTCACTTATATTTTTTTGAAAATTTAAGTGGAACTCTATTAGGACATATGTGATTTCATGTTAGGAACATATGTCAATTTAGAAATGGTTAATCCTTTGACAAAACGCACTTTACTTGTAATTGGGTAGATCTAGGATGTGTTTGATACTTCAAGAAACAAGATTTCAAGTTCAAGTGTTAAAACCATGCAAATCTATCCAAGAAACAAGTAAAGAAGTGCTGGATTTTAAAACTCGACAGCTAGCATCTATTGAGGTTTAAAAATTTGCTGAAGTCCGAATCTCGATAGCTAACTCGATAGATACCTATTTGTCGAGGTTTATGGAATTCAGTTTTTCAAGAGCTGTTTTTCATCCAATTCGTGTGTATATGTTTGAGATTTCTTTTCACACAACCCTAAACATATATAAAGATTATTTTAAGGGCCGTAAAAGGTTGCGCAAGTGTGAAGCAAAGTTTTGTTCATGCAAACTGTGACCAGAGACAAAACTTACCCTAGTTCATCTTTCTCTTGAAGAAACTGCTGTGTTTGTACACTTTACAGTTTTGTGACCAAGGAGCTTCGTGATCTTCCATGTGATGAACTGAAGAACTTTGCAACCAACCTCTTTTTCAAGTTGGTGATTAAGCCACATATTGGGATCCGTGCATCTATTGATTAGTAACGTACTAAGAGCTGCGCATTGAAAAGGGAGATATTGTCATTACAAAACAAGTCCAATTGGGTATTGAGATAAGGGTTCAACTGTAGGTTGGTATAAAGTACTGGGATTCCTTGTTACTTGTAACCACTTGTTTTGATAATAGTGGATTCTCAGGAGTGCTGACCTTAAAATCACCCGGTGGGGTTTTTGCCATGTAGGTTTTCCCCATTTGTAAACAAATCATCGTGTCAATTTAATTTCCGCTACATATTAGGTAATTGGTGATTTGTTTGTGCTACCACACATTTTACGTGTTAATTGAATTAATTAATTAACTTGGCTAAGTCAATTGATTAATTTATCACAAGGGGTTAATCCATTTTTAGCCTATCAAGTGGTATCAGAGCAAGCACACTCTGATTAGGTGTTAATCTTTGTTGTGTGATCCATTGACCCCTGTTGTCATGGCTGCAACCAGCTTAAAGAGATCTTTATTTTCAAATACATCTTGTTTTTCTAAACTCTACTTGTTTGAGTGTATCAGAAAATGCAAGTCTAAAAGTTATTTGAATTCTATTATGATGACAATTAGAAAAGATCTCAACTTGACAAAGAAGAAACTAGACTGTCTCAGAATGAAAATGTGCAAAAGAGTTCGTCTAAAAAGAGTGAAAATTAAACGTCTTGTTCATAAAAGGCAAATGAGAGAAAACATCATTCCCACAGATCTATCATCTAAGCACGAAGTGTGCTTTACAATGAAGTCTGCATTTAAGGTTATGGATACATGTTTGTGGTACCTTAACAGTGGTTGCTCAAGACACATGATTGGAGACCAATATCTCTTCAAGGTTTTTGAGTCTAAAAAAGGTGGTAATGTCACTTTTGGTGATGGGAACAAATCACAGATTAAAGTAAAGGGAATCATCTCTCTACCTAGATTGCCAGACATTGCAAATGTTCTTTATGTAGAAGGTTTGGGAGTGAATCTGTTGAACATAAGTTAGATATGTGATCAAGACTTTATGGTACTATTCTTAAAGGGAAAATGCCTTGTCATGGATGAGTCTAGAAAGAAACTCATAAGTGGTGTTCACACTCTAGACAACTATTATGGCTTGGTTCCGGATGTTGATATTGTGTGCAATAGCATTAGTTTACCAAATGAAGATCTATGGCACTAAAGGATGGGACATGCTAGTTACAAACATCTCTAAATTTTATCTAAGCATGAGTTAGTTTTGGGGATACTAAAGCTTAGTAGAGTGAGCAATATGGTGTGTGGACCATGTCAGCTTGGAAAACAGACGAAAGCCAAACATTCGGGTACTCAGACATTAGCTACTTCCAAACCATTAGAGCTACTACATCTCGATCTCATGGGTCCAACCAGAACCGAGTCTCTTGGTGGAAAGAGATATATCATGGTTGTGGTAGACGACTTTACTAGGTACAGTTGGGTTATACTCCTACAATCCAAGTCTGATGCTCCTGAGCACATTAAAGCCTTGTGCACAAGATTGTAAAATGAGAAGGGCCTGAAGATTGATTAGATTCAAAGTGATCATGGTAAGGAATTCGAGAAATCGTATATGGAGTCCTTTTGCACAAGATCAGGTATATCTTAAGAGTTCTCTGCTCCTATTATTCAAGAGATGGCTAGAGCCATATTGCACAACAAGGATGTGGCTAGAAACTTGTAGGGAGAAGTTGTTAACACTGCATGTCATATGGTTAATACGGTGTACTTTAGACCAGGTACCAAGAAGACTCCATATGAGTTATGGAAAGAAAGGAAGCCAAATGTGAAGTATTTCATCATTTTTGCAAGTACTTGTTTCGTTCTCAAGGATAGAGAGAATGTGGGAAAATTTAACTCTCGTAGTGATGAAGGAATATTTTTGGGATACTCTTCTACAAGCAAGGCTTATCGGGTATACAACAAAAGAACCATGAAGGTGATGGAAACAGTGAATGTTGTTATTGATGAATCTTCAGACTCCGGTTTTGAGAAGTTTAGTGAGGAAATCTCCAAAGAAATTCTTCCTCCCGAGCCTAGGGAAATTCAAGAAATTGTTAAACAAGAGCCCGTATCTCCAAGTACTCCCAGTACTCCAAGTGTTGTAAAAGATTTAGCAGATATATCTACTTCACTTGATTCTGAATCCCATGAAGAGAAAGGACCTTCCTCCAGGATCAAATTGAATCACCCTCCTAAAGTTATTATGGGAAACATGAATGAACTTACACTAAGGAAGCGTGCAGTTGATAAATGTGTTGCTAACTTTGTGTTTTATTCATGTTATTTTTCACATGTTGAACCTACTAGAGTTGAGGAAGCATTTTAGGACGAAAGTTGGGTTAAAGCTATGCATGATGAACTGCTTTAGTTTCAGAGGAATGATGTCTAGACTCTAGTACCTAGATCGAAGGGTGAGCACATCATCGGCACAAAGTGGATATTCTGCAATAAGACTGATGATGAGGGTAATGTGATCTACAACAAGGCTTGTCTTGTAGCTCAAGGATATTCTAAAATGGAGGGGGTAGATTATGATGAGACATTTGCTCAAGGAGTCCATCAGAATTCTCTTAGTTCTAGCATGTCACTTGAAGTTCAAGCGTTACCAAATGGATGTAAAGACTGCTTTCTTAAATGGGTTCCTTAAAGAAGATGTCTATGTGGCTCAACCAAAAGGATTCATTGATCCATACTTTCGGGATCATGTGTTGTACCTCAAGATGGCTCTTTATGGTTTGAAGCAAGCCCTTAGAGCTTGGTATGATCGGCTTATACAATACTTAGTGTCACATAGGTTCACATGAGGAAAAGCTGATCAAACTCTCTTCATTAAAAGGGAAGACAACGAGTTAATAGTTGCTTAAGTCTATGTTGATGATATCATCTTTGGGTCAACTAAGGATGAACTTGCTCATAGTTTCTCAAAACTCATGCAAAGTGAGTTCGAGATGAGCATGATTGGAGAGCTGACTCACTTCCTTGGCTTGCAAATTCGTCAACAAGATTCAGGTATATTCCTATCTCAATCTAAATATGCTAGAAATCTTGTGAAAAAGTTTGGTTTGGAATCTGCTAGTTCTGTTAGAACCCCTTTGAGCCTAAATGTTAAACTCACTATTAACTTGTTAAGAAAAAGTTTTGATTCATCTCTTTATAGAAGTATGATAGGTAGTCTTCTTTACCTTACTGCTAGTAGACCTGACATTAGGTACAGTGTGGGAGTGTGTGCTAGATATCAAGCTAATCCCAAAGAGTCACATATGATTGCTTTGAAAAGAATCATAAAGTATGTCAAAACCACTGCTGACTTTGGTGTGTGGTACAACAAGGACACAAATGATGTCTTAGCTGGGTATTTTAACGCTGACTGTGCTGGGAATGCTGATGATAGAAAGAGTACATTGGGGGGTTGTTTCTATGTGGGTAATAATCTTGTCTCCTAGATGAGCAAAAAGTAGAATTTCATTTCTTTATCTATTGTAAAAGCTGAGTACATCGCTATTGGTAGCTATTGCACCCAATTTCTATGGATGCAAAAACTCCTCCATGATTTATGGTATTTGTCAAGAGCATCTTACCATCTACTGTATCTCTATGTACAACTAAGTAAGTGAGCTTCATGGCTCATGTTTGTGATGAGTAAGATTAATTAATCTCTTATGCTTAACACTCGTATCACTCTTTTTAATGAGAAGGACTAGAAAATTCTAAGAGAAAGGCATAAATAACCATCTCACCACTATTGCTTGCCAATCATGAAAGGACATTTATATGTTTTGGCATAGCAAAAGTGAAATGTCAAATGCTTAAGATCATTGGGTATTTCTTTTCTATCTCTTATATGCCCATGCGTGATTTTCTTAAAAGAAAAATACACAAAGAAAAATGAAAAGCAAAAAGAATCAAAATAGTTTATACATGATTGTAAGCGTGTATTCTAGGAGATGTGGGAGTCATAGGATATACCTTGAAGGTGATAGTCCCCATCAAATAGTTATGATTGTGTATAAGTTCAAGTGATTTTCTCATATCTCAAATCATCATAACATGTAGACATTTATACAATCTTGAGATGTTTTTTTACACACAACATGCAATATTCTTTGCTACTTTTGATACATGTGCAGGTACAATGTGATTTGGCCATCATAAGGAATACTTGTGTAAATGTATGCTTACTAAACTGTCTTAATTTTGTTTTCGAAGTATAAAATTGGTTAAACGTGTTTAGAGTGTGTGTGTGTGTGTGTTTTTTGGATTTATGTGCTTAACATTCTTCTTATTGAGAGATGATTTTGAGAGCTTAAAATGTTGTTAGGATCATTGGTTGTATAGCATACTTGATTGCATTCATATCTGTGTTTTTCTCTTCCTGAAAATTTTCTTTTAAGCAATCTCGACAGTTGCTGGACACCACTTGATAGCTAGGCTATTTATCGAGACCCTTCAGTTGCTTTTTATCGCATTCTCGATAGCATCTCGATAGTTACTTGATCCATCGATATACTTTCTAGTTGCTTGATAGCTTCTCGATAGCTTCCTCGATCCATCGAGATTCCTTTACTATGGACACCTCTCAATAGATCCTGGACAGCTCTTCGATAGCTATTACACATGTTTCTAATCTCGACACATCTCGATCTATCGAGATTTATGAAGGTTCTATATAAAGGATCTGCGCAATCTCTCCCTCACTTTTCTCGATCTCTCTCGATCCTTTCAGATTTCTCACCTTCCCAAACACCTCTAACTTACAGGTATGATCTTCGTTTCATCATCTTATCATATATTTCATGCATTTTTTACCAAACTTTTGGGATTTTTGAATTTTTTTGGGATTTTTCAAAACTATTGAGATTTTTGTGAAATTTTTGGGATGGGTTATGTTTAAATGGTTTTAAAACATCATGCATTGCATCAAATTTGCATTATAACAATGTTTCACGCATTTAGATCTGTGTTTACCTTGTTGCAATGTTGTGCGCTAGTAGGTTTGGATTGAGCTAAACCCATGATGTTTTTAAGTTTGTATGTCACGTGTTCATGTATTTTCATGCATATGTACCTTCAATTTCTTTATATTCTTATATACTACTGTTGTTGGTACTTTTCTGATTGTCTCTCTCTCTCTCTCTCTCTTTTTCTTGCGTTAGTCTACTCTATGGCACCTAAACACAAATCTACTCTGTCCCAAAACCCTCTACGTTCTGGGGCATCTTTTTCTTTTGACCCTACACCTTCTTCTGTATGGTTCCATGATGACAAAACCCAAATGGACTTTTTTTGAGAACTTTTGTAGACGAGGCATTCATTTGGAATGCCACGTCATTTTGTCGGACTTTTCCGACACTAACCTACCCACTGTTATTCATAGTATGGGTTGGGAGTCACTTTATGACATCCTGGTCACTTGTCCCTCCGTGATCATACAGGAGTTTTACTCCAATATGCATGGAATCGATACTTCTGTACCTCATTTCTTCTCTCGCGTTTGAGGTATGCGCATTATAGTTACTTCGGATATTGTATCCGGGGTACTACATGTTCCTAGGGTAGTACATCCTGATTACCCTGGTTGCGATCGTCTACGAACTGTGTCCAAAGATGAACTCTTGTCTCGCTTCTATAAGATACCTTCTTCTTAGGGTGACCATCAAAACACCCCTTACTCGGGCTTTGCAAAAGGTCTGAGGTTTCTTAACATGGTGATGACATTCGTTCTTCATTCTTTGTCTCACTATAACTCCATTACAAAGCCTCGTGCTTGATTTTTGTTGTTCCTCTTAAAGGATATCTCTATCGACTTCCATTCTCACTTTATTCTATCCGTTATAGATGTCTATAGGGATATGGTGACCCATGATAAGCTTATTTTTCCTTTGGCTATCACGTGGGTACTTCACCATTTTTCCGTGATGGGTGCCATAGATGTTGCTATCATTAGATGGAACAAGGCACAGCTTAGACAGAGGTAGCCCTAGACAGAGACAACAGCTCCTCTAGCTTCTATAGCTCCATCCACCTCTGCTCCTTTACCTTCTGCGAGTGGGGTGACACTTGAGGCCGTCATGGCATAGCTTGTGAGCATGGATGCTCGCCTTGACACTCTTAGTGATGAGTTGTGTCTGGTGAACACCTATGTCAGTTGTATCGCACGATGACAAGCTATCATGGGTGGTTTCACTGTTGCTTCCTTTCCATCTCCACCAGCCTCTGAGGATGAGAGTGACGATGGCACCAACAGTGAGGATGCTGATGAGGATGATGGTGCTAGCTCGCCCAATGATGATGAGATGTCTACTTGATGTACTTACCCTTTGTCACTTGTGACAAAAAGGGGAAGTAGTTTTAAGATTAAAGTAGTCATACTCATAAGGGGAGGGTTAGTAAAGGAGAATTTGTGATAGGGGTAGTGTGTATATGAGGGATGTAATGAGGATTTTTGTATCTTTTCTTTTCTTTTCCTTTTATTTTAGATACATTATCTCTTGTATATTAGTCTTGTGACCACTTAGTGATAGCACACATTTTACTTATGTTGATATATATATTGAGGTTGTTATTACTTTCTTTCACCTATCTTTACATGTGTTGTTTCTTTTCTTCCTTTATGCATATGCTTCTTATATAATGTATGCAATCTTATATTTATGTTTTCACACTAAGATGCCTTGATGAGTTTTATTTAAAGTGTTTCAAAAATACAGGTTGTCAAAGTCTACTTGTCATAAACTCTCTTCTTGCAATGTTTTTCAAGAGTTTGTGTTAAAATAGATTTTATTGTATTTAACAAGTGAATATGAGTTGAATAGTTCATGATTTCTTTCATATATTCATTTGTTTGTTATGGGTTTTTCATGGATTGCCAATGTGGGAGATTGTTAGGACATATGTGATTTGATGTTAGGAACATATGTCAATTTAGAATTGGCTAATCCTTTGACATAATGCACTTTACTTGTAATTAGGTAAATCTAGGATGTGTTTAATGCGTCAAGGAATAAGGTTTCAAGTTCAAGTGTTAAAGTCATACAAATCTATCCAAGAAACAAGTGAAGAAGTGCTAGATTTTAAAGTTCGACAACTAGCGTCTATCGAGGTTTAAAAAGCAATTGAAACCCGAAGCTTGATAGCTAGCTCGATAGATACCCTATCTATCGAGGTTTATGGAATTTAGTTTTTCAAGAGCTGTTTTTCATCCAATACGTGTGTATATTTTTGGTCTTTCTTTTCTCACAATCCTAAACATATATAAGGATTATTTTAAGGACCGTAAAAGGTTGCGCAGGTGTGAAGAAAATTTTTGTTCATGTAACTTATGACCGGAGACAGAATTTGGCCTAGTTCATCTTTCTCTTGAAGAAGCTGTTGTGTTTGTACACCTTAAGATTTTGTGATCAAGGAGCTCTGTGATCTTCATTGTGTGATGAACTGAAAAAACTTTGTAGCCAACATCTTTCTCAAGTTGGTGTTTAAGTTGCGTACTAGGATCCGCGTATCTATTAGTTAGTCATGTACTGGGAGCCATGCATTGAAAAGGGATAGATTGTCACTACAAAACAAGTCCAATTGGGTATTGGGGTAAGAGTTCAACTATAGGTTAGTATAAGATATTAAGATTCCTTTACTTGTAACCGCTTGTTTTGATAATAGTGAATTCTCTGGAGTGGTGACCTTAAAATCACCCAGTGGGGCTTTTCCCGTGTAGGTATTCCCCATTCGTAAACAAATCACCGTGTCAATTTAATTTCCGCTATATATTAGGTAATTGGTGATTTGTTCGTGCTATCACGCGTTTTACATGTTAATTGAATTAATTAATTAATTTGGCTAACTACAACAAAATGTACTTTCAGTGACGAAAAAATTCATCACTAAAAGTCCAGTATTTCGTCGCTAAGAACCTTTAGCAATGAAATCTACTAATTAGCGACGAAACTCATTTCGTCACTATAGCCCCATTGCAAAAAGTCCTGCGACAAAAAAATTTGTCACTAAAAGTTCGATTTGTATAAAAAAGAAAAAACTTTTAGCAACAAAAACTTTTCATCTCTAAATGTTTTCCTCACTAAAAACACTATTCAATGACGAAAATAATTTGTCACTAAAACCATTTCTTAAAAAATTCTGCTACATTTAACAACGAAATATTTTGTCACTAAAACAATTTTTTGTTGCTATATTTGTGATGGAAAACTTCGTCGCTAAAACTTATTTTCTGTTTTTATTTTTTTCATGACTTTAATATTAACCTGTAACCTGTTATTACATTATTAAAACCTCACATTTGAATAACACATTTATTTCAACAACACATTTATAAAAAATCAATCCATACATTCCACAAGTAAAAAATAAAATAGGTATCCAATTTAAACTCCTTCCATTCAATAATTGTTCACAACACATACAATAACTCAAGATGTTTTATAACAATACAAAAAGTGTAGCATAATATAATTAGAACCAACGGAAGATGTCCTCATATGTCTTCAAGTAATGCCAAAAGTAAATCCCCTAAAGCCATCAATAAGAAATTTGCACAAATATAAAAACAATACTACATTAAAATCGTAAAGTAGAAACATTAACTATGTTATAAAAAATATTTCTAACAATACATTAAGAGTAGCCACACCAATGAATTAAAATCACTACTCCTAATGTATAAGTTGTAGAAAGCAAATATAAATTTTCAAGTGTAATATAATACAATTAGTTTCAAATAATACATCAAAAACAATAGTTGCACCATGTAGTGCGGGTCAGTTGCTAAAATAAAGTACTAACCAATAAGTGTTTTAACTTGAAGATGAACCACCCCTATAGGTAAGAGCGTCATAATTGTCACACCCCAAAGGGTCCAAAGCATGAGAAAGACATCTCAAAGTACCTGTAATTTTTTTTTTTTTTCTTTCCTTTGACAATCCAATCCACATAAATCATATCTAATACTAACATCAAGAATTATCATAATAATTCCATTGAATATATTCTCAGAGTAAGTCAAAGCTCTAAGAATTAATTACAATGACCAATGGCCACAAAAGAATAGAGGTCTAAATAAATAATTACATATCAACAGCTTGTCCCATTAGTAGGAATAAAGTCACAACCACTATAATACACAAAAGAATGAGTCAAGCCTATGGAACTCCCCAAAAGTGCAACCCTCCCTCCTACGCTCACCACCCTGGACTGCTCCAACAATCCTAGCATAAATCCTGTCTACCACTGCCACCTCATCAATCTCGCCACCATCAGGAGTGACAGATCTCTCACGCTCTTGGCGTTGCCTATGGCCATGCTCTGGAGCTGTAACCTCATCCACATGCCTTACTTTACGTACTTTCTTTTTAGGAGGCATAATATACCAAGGTACTTATACCTATACCCAAGAAACAAGCAAGTAAATCATAAGGCAACATAAAAGGTTAACATAGAAAAGATAGATAAGGAAAAAGAATTGCATGTGGTCTCTTGGCCCCATGGACAACAGCCTCACTCACACACAATCAAGGAACCTCTTCCCCTCGTGGGCAACAGGGAAAAATGCACCATTCAAAGTAAAAGGGCACTGACCTGGATTTGATTTCATTGTCACAAAGACTACGGAGACCAAATCGGGTGATCACCGGGAAATCACACATGGCATGGTGTTAAAACAACTCATAGGTTACATTACTTTGAAACACATAGTTCATATCTAGGTAGTTTTAGAAAAACCTTAAATAATCTAACTTCTACAAAGTTTTTAAGGTTTTTAACTTCATTTTTGTCAAGAGATTTTCTATCAATTTCCCACATAACAAGACAAGATAAGCGTCTTTAAATTTTCTAATATACCATGAAATCTAAGATTTCCTTATCTAAGATTAAATAAAAGATGCTCATTTTTCCATATCAACAATTCATGCATTTCCCCAAATGCTATACCAAATATGATGTACTTTTCATATGTAATAATATATAATAGGCTCACAACACAATGCTTTTAAGAAAACATATATCCATATATAATTTTCCAAAATGTGTTTGATCCAAAAACAATATTTATAAAACATGGTTATTTTCCAAAAATCCCATTAAAAAAACTACTTACCTCACAATTGCAAAATCCTAATTCTCCAAGCTCCAAGGAGATTAGCTAGAACCTAAACAATATCAAGTAAACCTATCACAATAAGTATAGAGCTTGAAATTGCATCTAGCCACAATTTAGGAATTGCCAAATAATCACTTAATTAGGCAAGCCTAGTATTTAACCTCATCAATACTAATATATTCCACTTCCATAGTTTCTCAATAAAATGATTCTCAAGGCATAAACACCAATTTATAAAGTTAACCCATTTAATATCATCTCCAACATTATGACTAGCTTCCATAAAATTTACTCTACATCATTAAGAGACCCATGAAAGCAAAATCAATATATCCTCCAAGACAAGAAATTTAGAACTTCAACTAACTCCAAATAAACCCAATGGCAATGGAAAAATTAAATTGACCAACCATCACATGTTATAATTTAAAACCCCTAAATTTTCCACCATACATAAACCTTAAGTAGTCATCAATAGCACAAATTATATACCCACTCATTAAATAACTCCACCAATACAAAACCCATACCTAAAAACACATAAATATCACTTACAATGCTCATAAATCACATGGGTATCATTATTAAAGCTTAGATAAAAATAACTTCAAGCAAAAGTGCAAAACCCACCAAAAAGATGAGAAATTTTTATCTCAAAAAAAGGATGTGAAGGTGTTTATGAGTTCTCAAGAATTTTCCGGTGATCTTGTCGGAAAAATGATGGTGGAAATGATAATATGGAGGTGCTGGCAGGAGAGTTTGAAGGAGTGAAGAGGAGTGTACTACCGAAAATGAAAAAGAAGAAAAATAAAGAAAAGAGAAGTAGGGAAGTGAGCCGGCCAAAGAAGAGATAAGATGGGGTGATTGTGTGGTGGGTAGTGGGGTTAGGTGGGGCTTTGGCACGTGGGAACCCAAAAGAAATATCTGATCTTGACTTTTTTTTTTTTTAAACTGATGGGACGTTACATTCTTCCCCTCTTATAAAAATTTCATCCTCGAAATTTTACATACCTTGTTCTCGAAAAAGGCTTGGGTATCTTGACAACATATCATCCTCACGCTCCCAAGATGCCTCTTTCACTGAATGATTCTTCCAAAGCACCTTTACCCAAGATATTGTTCTATTGCATAACACTTGCTCCTTACTATCCAAAATCTCTATCGGAACTTCTTCATATGATAAATCATCTCTAATCTGAAGAGGTTTATAGCTCAAAAACATGTGGAGGGTCAGGAATGTATTTCCTTAGCATAGATTCATGGAAGACATTATGAATTCCTGACAAGGCCGGTGGTAGGGCAATTCTATATGTAACTTTTACCACTCTCTACAAGACCTCAAAAGGCCCTACAAACATAGGGCTTAACTTACCCTTTTCGCTAAATCTCATTACCCCTTTCATAGGTGCAACCCGTAGGAAAACTTTATCTCCAATTTCAAGTTCCAAAGCCTTCCTTTTAGTATCAAAATAGCTCTTTTGTCTACTTTGGACTGCTCGTAATCGATTATGAATCATATTTACCTTTTCACAAGTCCTCTGAATAATCTCTGGCCCCAAGAGTTTTCGTTCTCCAACCTTATCCCAACAAATTAGGGATCTACACTTTCTCCCATACAAAGCCTCATAAGGTGCTGCTTCGATACTTGAATGGTAACTATTATTGTAAGTAAATTCCACCAAAGGTAAGTGACTAACCCAACTCCCTTTAAGATCCAAAGCACATGCTCTTAACATATCTTCTAGAGTTTGAATATTCCTTTCAAACTGTTCATCTATCTGAGGATGGAAAGCTGTGCTAAAATTCAATCTAGCAACCAAGGCCTTTTGCACACCACCCTAAAAATGAGAAGTAAAAGTTGGATCTCTATCTGAAACAATAGTAGCATGTACTCCATGAAGTCTCACAATCGCATCAACATAGAGTTGAGCTAACTGATCAATTGAGTAGTTCATCTGAATAGGGAGAAAATGAGCTGTGGGAGGCAAAGGGTCATTAGACGGCAGTGATGACTTCAGGATCGTCATGAATGGTCCAAATCGACGGTGAAGATTTCAGGATGGTTTCGAATCGTCCGAATTGGTGGTGAAGACTTCGTCGTGAAGGGTTTGAATTGGAGACAAATGGGTTTGAATCGTCGAGAATGGGTTCAATTCGGTAACAGTGGGAGCTGAAATAAAACTTCAAAACCGTCGCGAATGGGCCCAAATCAGCAACGAATGGGTTCGAATCAATTACGGTGGGAGCTGAAATAAAAATTCAAAACCGTCACGAATGAGTTCGTATCGACGACGGTGGGCTCTTATCGATGTCGGTTGGGA
Organism: Quercus lobata; assembly: GCF_001633185.2. Lineage (NCBI taxonomy): Eukaryota > Viridiplantae > Streptophyta > Magnoliopsida > Fagales > Fagaceae > Quercus > Quercus lobata. The sequence continues at coordinate 5,721,973 of NC_044908.1, forward strand.
TCTTTTTGGAGCGACGTCGGTTAGGTTATTTGGGAGCAGTGTTATTTAGGAGCTAAAGATTGAAATAAAATAGGGGAAGGGGTATTTATAGTGAATTCTTTAGTGACGAATTGTTTTGTCGCTATTGCTTCCTCTTCGTTGCAAATGGTACTAGGCTTTTAAGTTTTTAGTGACAAAATGTGATTTCGTCGCTAAAACATATAAGTGCAAAACTATTATTATTTTTAGTGACGACTATTTTTCATCGCTAAAGGTATTAGGCTTTTAAGTTTTTAGCGATGAAGGTCAATTTCGTCACTAAAGAACCTAGATTTTGTAAAGATTTTTAGAGGCGAAATTCATATTTCGTCGCTATAGCATACTTTTAGTGACGAAATATAATTTCATCATTAAAACATATAAGTGCAAAACTATTATTATTTTTAGTGATGACTATTTTTCATTGCTAATTCTTCCTTATGGCAATGAAAGGATTTTCGTCACTAATACTATCCATGGCAATACCTACAGTGATGAAATATTTCATCACTAAAAATTTCAACTTTTAGTGATGAAATATTTCGTCGCTATAGATCAATTAAGCTCAAGCCAAAGTTTCCCCCCTTTGGCACACAATTTTTAGATCACAATAGCAACAAAATTTATTTTTCATCTAAGTGTTATAGTTTTTTTCATTATTAGTGACGAAATTCATATTTCATTGCTAAAGCTGTATTTTTAGCAACGAAAAATATTTCCTCACTAATTTTTGTCGCTAAAAATACATTTTGTTGTAGTGTAAATCAATTGATTAATTTATCACAAGAGGTCAATCCATTGTTGGCCTATCGAACTCAACCTTGCTAATGTCGAGTTCCACTTAAAAATATGAATTGAAATTGATTTTGAATATATTGAGTTTTACATTGAACTCAATTTTGTTAAAATCGAGTTTAAAAAATATGGACATTTTGCTAAATAGTTCTAAAATAGAAATATTTTACTGCATAGTTTTTAAATTAAGAGCAAATACCCATTTCCCCTAAAGTTGTTTTTTAGGCATGTTCATGGTGTTCTATGGTGATTGGTGTAGTCTAGGGGAAATTGTTGTCAATTTCCCCTAGACTAGATGAGACATTGGAGTAGTGGATTTCAAAACATTATGAGCAGGGTTCATTTTAGTGAGCAATTGTAGCATCTTTTTTCACTACAGGATGCATTAGAGCACTAGCATCAGGCGTGTTATGTCAAATGTTATTTTACTATAATTAAACTTACTTTATCAATTTTAGTACATTATTTTACAATGCACTATACATAAGATATTCTATTTGAACATTACACCATGTTAATTTGTATATATATATATATATATATATAAAATGACAAAGTTTAGCTACAAAATTAGTTGTAACCTAAGCTAACAATCTTACTCAATAAAATAAACATTGTTACATATTTTGAAAATTTAACCACTGAAATGCTGGTCCTTTATCCGCTTAACACACATGTTAAATTTTGTATCAATTGGATATTATTTACTATATGATTTGTAAGTTTATACTTTATGCATAATTTTAAACTACAAAAACTTATAATTTAAACAATTTATTAATGACATAACTATTAATCTTTAATTTTCTAGAAATTTTGCAAGTATGAAATATATAAGAAGAAGATGTAATCCAATGGTGGATTTGTCAAAATTAGCCTCCAATAAAAAGATATTGATTAAGGTTGTAGTCTAAGACTATAATCAATTTTGTAGCCAAACTTTGTTCTTAAAAAATTGTACTGTAGCAGTTGTTATTTAATGCACATCAATTCTGTTGCCTATGTGAGAGAAGAGAGAAAAGAAAAAAGTTAAGAGGGGGAGGAGAGAGGAGAGAAAAAGAGAAAAAAAATTATTTAATTTTACAACATTCTAACATACAACACTCAAAATTCTATGCCTCTAAGAGCAATCACACCAATTTGTAAATGTGTAAATATATACATTTGCTAAAGTAGCCATGTAAATATATACAGTTACTGTGGCTTTGTAAATAATATTCTATTCATTTCTTCTCTCTCCTTTCGCTGGAACCCTCACAACCTCACTATTGTCTCTTTTTCTTTCTCTTTCTATCTCAAAAACTCACTCACACTTTTCTCTCAATTTCCTTCTCTCACTACTGGTCCTCTCTCACCGTCGCATGCCACTTGCCACTACCACCGTGATTTTCTTCATTCCTCTCCGCAAAGACTCTCTGATCTCACCCATTTTCTTTCAATCTTGCTCCCTTTATTTGCTTTGCATTGGGTTTAGTGACAGTTGAAGCCAACAACCACAACCACAATGATTTACAGCAATGGTTATTGGCATTTTTCTTCTATTTTTTCTTTATTTGATTAGTGGGTTTGGGGAGATAAATTCTCTTTGTTTAACCTGTGAATTTGGGGACTTAGATTTGGTTGTTAAGATTTGATGTTCCTTGCATGTGCTTGTTTTAGATTTTGATTTCAAATGTATTTGGTTTCTGTGAATAGGAAATTTGAATGGGTGTGGTGGATTTGATTTAAGATTTCCTTGGATTTGTGTTTTGTACATGTTGCTATGGGTGTAAGGCGTGGTTTGGGGTTTGCTTCAACATGTCGGATATGGTGTTATACGCCTTGTGGTGGTGGCCGTGGCAATGGCCGCTATATGTCTTGTGGTGGCCAATGGTGGTAGTTGTGAGGGAGGTGGAGAGAGAAGGTTGAAAATGTAATAAAAAATGATAAAAAACAAATATTATATTGAAATAAATTTTTAGAATTGGAAATCTAATTCTGCTTTTTTAGAAAAGCGATAGTGTAATATAAAAAAAGTAGGTTCTTACTTCTTAGTGTAAAATAAATAGAAAAATTTAGTCAGACTGATGCAATTGTTCTAACTATATAGAGCCAGTTACTTATATAGTGTTTCACATAGTTCAATACAATAGACATTCATTCTTTAGCATTTCTGAATGTTTAGATGAGACAAGATAAGAAACATGTTATGGTTAGAGCTTGTTTTAGGTCGACGAAAACCTTATAATTAGTAGGGTTCATAATTCAATCCGTAAAGAAAATACATAGAAAAATCCTTGGAACAGTAAATTTTTATTGATAGAGAAAGTATAATAAATTCTCAAGTAATGGAATTAGAGGATAATATACGCTTAAAGAGACATCGTATTCTGCTTCTCAAAAAAAAAAAAAAAAAAAAGACATCGTATTCAACATACACAATTTATTATAAAAAAAATACCGTTAATGCACTATTTTGGGAATAGGAGCACTTTCGCACACCATAAAAGCTTTTTCACTGTATAACCAGCATAGCCCTTGCATGGCCTTTTGAAATTTGAAACTGCTCGGTTATACCAAGATGTGCCATAAGAAGCCACACATGAGTGAAAAACTCTCCGCCTCGACAGAGCTGCTGAGCATGATGGTTCCATCGACACTTAGTCGCAGCATAACACATCATTTCAATCCATACATCACTTACCAATTCCCACTTCTTATCAATCTCCAGGCATTGCAAAGATTTAGCAAGTCGACATCCATCAAATAGCACTGACTTGCTTCTGTCTCCTTTCACAACAGATGGAGGAATATCAGTATTCACTACAAGTAACTTTTTCGATGCTTGGATTTCATCAGATACAGATTTTCTTTCTTCAAAAAATATTTTAGCCTCGGCCAAGGTATCTTGGACCCTGATCTGTTCAATCCCATTGGGCAGCATGATAGGACGCATGACTTGAAGATATAACATATAGTCTGATAACAACTTGCTGGCCTCACGATGATTTTGACAACTAGTGTTTTGGTGTGTGTTTTGATCAACATTATAACATAGGCTTGTTGCAATATGCCACTGAAGAATGCTTTGGTCAAATTCTACCTCGACGCTCTCTTGGAGTATATTACGATATTTTCTGTTTATTTCATTCAAACATTTTGCATCTTTATCAACATGATCAGATTCTTCCTCCACTGTCTCATGGAATATTTTACTTTCTTCTTTTCTGATGCAATTAGAGCATTTCGAATATTTTAGAACCTTCTCATGGTGTTTTTTACTTTCTTCTTTTCTGATGCAATCAGAGCATTTCGACTTTTTAAGAACCCGGTCCCCCCTACAAGCACATAATTCCGTGCAAGGCTTGAGATCTTTGGCACTCCTTGATTTCTCCAGAAGATGCTGAAATATCAATTTCTTCAAATCCTGAGAAACCTCCTTAAACTCTTGGTACCGATTCTTCTCTAACATTTCATGATGGAATAAGAACCTCTGGATAAGACCACACCTTGCTGGCTTGCATTCCATGCAATATTTTATTAGATTGTATTGTCCCATTTTATTTCGCCACCTCTTTTTCCGAGCCAAAAATGGAATTGATGAAATCACTGAAATTGCTCTATACAAGAGATCCACCATTGCATTCTCATGCTTACTAAGCCAATGCATTGACCAGTCTGAGGTAAGCATTATCAACACTGAATATATCTCTAGCGAGATGGCTCCACACAGCAATACATAAGTGATGACTCTGTCGCCTATTGTGTAAAGTTGCTTGTTGTCACCTACAGTCGAGAAAACCAAAAGTACAACCAAGGTAGAACAGAAACTAGTAAGACGTAGAAAACAACCAGGCCTTAGAGAATAAACTAAGAAAGCCTTTGTATAAAACACATCGTACATGAATCCTAGCTCAACCTCAATCACTTTAAAAGCTTCTTCAAACGAAACTTTCTGAAAGTAGGATTGGCTATTCTTTATATCTTGGATGCTCAGTATGAGGTCTGAAAATAGCTGCTTGAAAGTCTGGAACATTATATAGGCCCGTTGAAGAATGGCTGCATCTGGGATTTTACAATTTTTTTGCATAGGAAGGGAAATATCTGATACAAAACGAGCTTCAATCAACGTATCTAATGTGACGTCTAACCCCTCGTCTTTCTTTGATTGGTATTCTTCCATGAATCTAGCATAATTGGGACCTGGATCAGGACGACGAAGTGTGGTTGCTTTAAAGTTTTCACTGCTTCCAGACCTCAGAACCCAGATTCTCTCCCCAATCTTGATTAACCCAGGAATCAACATCACAACTGCCAGAAAATTCAGCAGCTCATTTGCCCAGGCTCTAAAGATGATAAAGATAGTCACTCCTACTTGGCCAACTAGAGTTAGAGCCTGCCTCCGCCACAATGCATTGTCTTCCAAGGAGTACGCTGTAATGGTGTCTGGACCAGCAAGGTGCAAGAGAAAAAATGGAGCCCAGAATGCTGCTATGGAAAACTTCGGGTCTTTGGTGTCAGGTGCGAAATGGTTGGAGATGATACTCAGTGATACAGTTGCGAACCATCCTGCTAATTGGTAGGCAACCCACAGAAGGAGGACAAGTTTGTTGCTGTTGGAAACCTTGTTGAACAGAAAAACTTGATAAGAGCAAAGATACTTTTATTTAAAGAACAAAACAAACTTTAAAAAGTAAAGAGTAATTTTTTTTTTTTTTTTTTTTTTTTAAATACTATTGGAAAGAGAACACATGGGGCAGGCTCCGGTTGTATTTTTTTTTTTTTTTTTTAATTTTCTTTTTACATGATAAAAATTTTACTTTAATCTAATCTTAAGTATATATGTGTGTGAAAGTTTCTTTTTAGAGACTTAAACCTCAATCCTTACCTCTCAAATCCTATAAGGACTTATACTTGTAAAGTGACCATCGCATCAAGAATGTGCGATGGTTCAATTGTATAATTAATATAACATCTTTTTTTGAAACCGGAACCAATATCATTAATTTAGAAAAGAAGAATCCAAATACAAAGCATCCACAGCAGGCGGAGGATCCTCCTCCAGCCAAACAATTTCATTATCAAGTAATCTAGCAAACCTAGCCAAAGAATGAGCAACACCATTAGCACTACGCCTAATACAATTATAAGAGATGGACCTGAAGCCTGCAGCCAAACACCAGATATCTTCGTAGATTAAGCCAAGTCGTGATAGGTCTGGTTGGGCCTGAGTAATCATCTTCATCACCAAAGCATTATCGCCTTCCAGTACTATCTCTGTGAAACCCGCATCAATGGCAAACTCAAGCGCTTTACGGCACGCCAGCACTTCCACCTCCTCACTGTCACGCACAGCTCCTCCTCGTGCCGCTAAAGCAGCCATGACGTCACCCTTTTCATTCCTAATCACTGCCCCATAACCTGATGCAGCACCCTCATCAAAGCAAGCACCATCGAAGTTCAGCTTGAAAAATGTTTCTAATTAACCCAAAAACTTTAAATCTCTAAGTTTCGGTTCAAATATTTATATTAACAAGTTACTCTTTTTATTATAATTTAATATGAGACTTTACTTAGACATATATACTCAACAAATAAGTTTGAAAAATATTTATTCATCATGGATATGAAGTCAACATTCCTTCATGGGAATTTGAAAAAAGAGATCTTCATGGAGCCACCAAACAAGTTCACGCAACCAATTATAAAGAATCTTGTATGCAAATTAAAGAAGTCAGTTTATGGGCTTAAGCAGTATCCGTGAAAGTGGTATAAGAGGTTTGATTTCTATATTTTTCTGATAATGTATATGGATGATATGTTAACTATTGTTAAGAGCATGTTTGAGGTTGACAAGCTAAAGTCTTTGATGTGCGAGAAGTTTGTCAAGAAAGACTTGCGTACTGCTAAAACATTTTTTAGGTATGGACATTCGAATGGTAGAGAAGCATGAAAGCGATTGTTGTATCACAAGAATTACATCAAAAAGGTGCTTAAAAATATTAACATGCAAGCTTGTATCACTGCCGAATCACTTTAGATTATCTTTTAATCGGTGACTGAAGAATGACAAAAAAAATTGAAGGCATGTCAACAGGGATGGAGTCAGGACTTAGAGTTAAGGGGGGGCGGTTTTATTGTTAGCTATATGCCGTGATTTTGACTTTCGGCTCTATTGCTTAGCTGGTAAAGGTTTTCTTTTATTATTATTTTTTTATTGTGTGTGTAGAGCATGTCCTTTGTTGGTAAGGACAAAAATATTTTGTTTAAAGTTTTTAAAGGGTTAAGTTGTTTGTTTTTGGTAAAATTGGTTGATTAGTCTCAATTTTTTTAGATTTGCTATTGCCTATTGGTAATTTTTGTTGTTAGGCTAATATTTTGGACTTGTATATATATATATATTTTTTTAAGATTTTAGATCAATAAATTTTTTAATGGACTTTAAAAGGAGGAAAATACTAAATCTACAATTTTTTTTACAAATTTTTGTTGTGATTAGTGGTTATTAGTAAGTAAAAAAATGATGTAAGTAGTAAACCCAGATGCAAACCAGTAAAAATTTGCTACCTCAATAGTCTATAAAAAGTTTGTAGCTATATCATTTCTCTTAAAATGATCAATAAGGGAGACAAAATGTAATTTTATTGAACGTAGTTGATAAAATTAGAACCTAAATATATAATTATATAATTATATTATTTTCAAAAAAAAATTGGGGGGGAGGGGGGAATGCATGAATAGCTCCATCCATGCATGTCAAAGTTGTGATGCCCCATATTTTTTATTTAATTGAGTGTTTCGTGGGTGTGTCTTGAGTACTAGGTTGATCTGAATATTATTAACAACTAAAAAGAGCCTTAATTATAACTAGATTAGTCCATTTTGAGTATAAGCGCAAATATATTCCTTGGATCATTACTAAATATCCCATATTTTAGTGTTGTGGAGTAATAACCCGGCAAACATGGCAAACCCAAGAACATGGAATCTTGTTTGCGAGACTATAGGACTAATTCAGTGGATGACTAGAGGTCTACTATAGGTTATACGTTTACAATGTTAGGAGGGATAATTTGTTGGAGATTCACAAAACAATTCTTAGTAGCCATGACTACTATTGAAGCTCAAATACATGTTAGTAGCTAAAGTTGTAAATTGGAAGCTCAAATAGTGCAAAACACTATTGCTTGTTTAGGCCCTAAATTTTAAACTTACGGTTAAATTGCTTTTATTCTACTTAACTAAGTACAGAATAAGAGCAAATGAAATGCAATAAACTGGAACAACTCTCTAGTGCATAAACATAAACAATAAGCAAAAACAATAAGCAATATATGTAAACCACAAAAAGTAAGAGAAGAGAGATGCAAACACAAGATAACACCAAAATGTGTTATCAAAGAGGAAACCTCAGTACTTGGCAAAAAACCTCTCTTCGGTCCTCCAAGCCGAAATAATCTACTAGTGAATAAAGCTGGAGAACAAGGATATTAAAAAGACCCTCCAAGCCTAATCTACCCACTACACTTGAACCTTCCAAGTTCCAACTACCAATAGACTTCACCAAGTCTTGTCTTCACTAGTTACCCAGATCCCACAATTAGCTCTAAATTACATCTGCCAATTAATGGCTTCTTCCAATGCTTCCCACACACACTAAAACTTCTCTCAATACTCAGATTGGGTGAGGTAAGTGTTGGGCTAAGAACCTCTCAAGGATTTGTAATTGGAGATGTAGGAGTACAGGAAAACTAAAAGAAATTGTGTAGATGATTGTGGGTTTACAATCTCTAACTCTCAAGTGTATTGCTAGGGTTTTCTCTCTAAAAGTCTCCTTATAATTTCGTGGGTATGAGGGCTTCTATATTGTGGGTAAAGATATGAGGAAGACCCATTTAAAAACAGCCAAATAAAGAGTTTTGCAACTCACTCATGGCTTGGTCCAGTCGTGAATTGACTCGCGAAATGCCTCCTAACATGACTATTTAGCTTCCAACATATGCTTCTCACGTGGCCTTTCTCGGATTTTCCACTCACAAGCTAGTCTCAAACTTCACTTTTTATCACAAATCTTCACCAAACTCTCACACTCAACCCTTAAATTAAATCCCACAAGCATACAGAGAAAATATTGACAGAATATAATCAAATTTGATACGGAATTAAAGCAAACAAAATATAGTTAAAAATCACAACTTTATATAAAATATGCACTATGGTTTAAAGGAATAATTAGAGAGCTTAATTTAACCCAAGGTGGAGTTTAGTTGCTTTGTGGGCACCACAGTTTCATTTATTTGGTACAACTTCCGGTTTATCATCCTAGGTTAAAGTATATTAATGTGAGATTTAAAAGATAAGATACTTGATTTTTATAAGAGAGATTAATCTTGAGAAGATTTAAACTTTAGAGAATTCATTTAGTGTGCAATTGATATTTTTCACAACAATTATGTTAACAAATGTTTATTTCATATTTGGACCAACCACAGACATCATTTGTTTTGCTAGCTGCCAATTATGTCTAAATGAGAATTTTCTCCCTCATTTTGTCATGTGATTTTTTAGCTACCAAACAAGAAAAAATCTACACCTCTCTCTCTCTCTCTCTCTCTCTCTCTCTCTCTCTCTCTCTCTCTCTATATATATATATATATATATATGTGTGTGTGTGTGTGTGTGTGTGTGTGTGTGTAAGGTTGAAATTTTATCAACCATCTTGTTGGCTTTATTTCGTACCAAATTTGCTTGTATTTTAGCAATTAGTAACCCTGTATTTAGATGGGAATCATGTAAGGGTAGTGTGTGAGAGAGTGTGAAGAAATGTTCAAGATTGTGCAAAGAAGTAAGGACTCGCGACTAAATCTCACGGGTGACTTGTGGCTTGCAAGCCGCCAGAAGTTTCACACATGCCAAGCATGCTAGAAGTAGAAGCTTCATGCTAACTGTTGCACTACAAGACAAAAGTCTCAGGCTAGCCAGGCTGTTAGCTTGCGACTTGAACTCGCGACTCAGTCTAGTCGCGAGGCCAAGTCACCAGACCACCCTGTTTGGGAAAGACTGACTCTTCGCATTCCTTTCTCACCCCACTATATATTGACCCTTATTCCCACGAGACATAGAGAGCTTCAAGAGAGAATTTTGAGAGAGAAACCCTAGAGAAAAACAAGATTGACTCATCCCTAATCTTCACATAGAGACTCTTCAAATTCCTCTACTATCTTCCTCTCCATTGTTACATCCTTTAGAGGTACATTACCAAAACCTTTTCTCACCATATCTATATCTATGAGAAGGCCATTTGCTGCTTTGGGACGCAGTTATTTCATATTGATTGATGCTATGGTCAAGTAGCAGAATCGGGTAAGCTAAAGAAGAAATAGGTTCGACATAACCTTATTGGAGTAGGAGCTTGGAGGGCTTAATAACACTAGGTAGATTAGGCTTGGAGGGTCTTCTACTGTTCATGTGTCCCAACTACATTTTTTAGTAGATTATTTACCACTTGGAGGGCGGTAGAGAGGTTTTTCGATGAGGGCTTCGGTTTCCTCTTCAATTACACATCGTGTGTTGTCCTTGTGTTTGCATCTCTCTTCCCTTAATCTTTGCTATTTAATTTCTGCTGTGGATGTGATTTTATTTGGGTTAGATTGTTTATCAATTCTGTATTAAACTTATATTCATATTCCACACATTAATTGTTTGATATTAAGCTTGAATTGGTAATTTGTAAATTGGAGGTCTAAATGTTCATAGTGTTTTATAAACTAATTGAACTTTTAATATATATATATATATATATATATATATTTTGGTGGTGAAGCCTAGTTGAATAAAGGTTTTGGGTTGATTTCTACAATTTCTTTGTATTGTGGGTCAAGAATATCCAACAATGGGAGAACCAAAAGATGGCGACACAGCTTCTATAAGAGACAAATGATATCTATCCTTTCAGTAGAACTTAACAGCATAACCGACCCTCTTTTAGGAAATCCGGGTTGGACTTCTATCTCCCCGAGATGTATTTATCCTCACTACACTCGTGTTTCTCTCCCCTAAATATTTCAACCCCCACTCTCTCACCCATCGGTCTCTATTTATGGACTTCCCTTAGTGAGATTGTAATGATGAGAAGAGTGTTTCCCATGTTAGTGGGTCCCTTTAAGCCATATTCCTGACGAAATGGGACTCGTTACTCGTGACTGATGTAACTCTCATGGAAATTGCACCAAGCGCCAATTAATGCTCGGCGAGCGAATTCCCCCAATACATTATCTTTTGATATTAGCCTAATAAGTGATGCTCGGTCAAGCCATAAGCTTGGGTCAAGCCTGTCTAGGAAATGGGCTAGGTGTTCAGTAAGTAAGGAAGGTGGGAAGGGCCCATTTCAAGAACATGTCCTGAGCTTGGTTTGCACCTATATCCATGGACCATACAACAACCCCTCACAATCCCATTTTCATACCATAGGAATGAGATCGTGGGTATGCTCTCAGTATAATAGGGGATCGTGTGTGATATAACTATTGCTTTTTGGGGATTCCAACCTTCAAGCAATAAAGGCACCAGATTTGACAGCCTGTGCTTTTGACACGTGCAAGGCCATCTATCAAGATCAGTGGCCAGGATTATCTGTCTGTTCAGATACCGAGGCATGCATGAGATATTGGATTGGAGCGGTTATTAATTTTCCCACCCAAAGCATTCAATGCCCTTACCCCTATAAATATCACCTGGTTCCTTTAGATTCACTTTCTCTACTTCATTTTTTCTCCTTAAGCTTCAATCTAGAGCCTTTCCAGTCCCCAGCTCTCTCTCTTCTTCAAGAACTCTCTTCTTACCGTGAAAGCCCATTCATCTATAAGTCTTCTTCTTCCCATTGCCTCATTTATTCCTTTTGTTTTCTCTAGTTATGAGTTTTGCCCACTTAGTCGATACTAAGGAAGCCATGACAGTCTTCAAGGCTAGATATGTCAATGCCAAGGATGTACATATTAAGTACTATGTAAAGGGAGACATAGAGGATAAGAGAGTGCCCATGGTAAATTTATCCCCCTAATGGCAGTCCTAAAAGGTGAAGTGAGATTCCCTCTAGATCTGTTACTATTATGCACCATTAGGTTTTATGGTATTTTCCCCGACCGATGTCTGCCAAACTTCAATAGGGTAGTTGGTTGTGTCAGCTAACTAGATAGGCTTTACAACCTAAAATTTACATGCCATGACATCAATTTCCTATACAACTGTTGTGGTAGTATTGTCAATGGGTATTATCTTCAAGTTCGGGATCCTCAAATAAGGTTAATATCATACTTGCCAGGCTCCAATAGGAATTCATAAGGGGAGTACATAAGGGTGTGGGGAAATTGGCTCGGTGATCAACTTAGATGCCCGACATCACCCGTTAATGCAAGTCGGTACCCCCAAAAAGTCTATTGTGCTTGTTTTTTACTGTTTTGTCGTATTTATTTGAATGTGTATTTTTATATTATTTATCTTTTTACTTATATTTGACTTTTCACGTTGACCTATTTAACCCTATTACTCAAGCAAGTTCTCAGCACTCAAAGCCATACTTAAGGTTAGTTGAAGTTCGAGACTTAAACTGGATTCTATGCTCGGAGGTGTTTGTCCATACTAACGGTTAGCTTTGAGCCTCACACCTTATCATTGGTCGCATCCCCTCCTACACTAGCTTTTAGGACACCGGGGTAGCCTTCTTGGCCAAGCATCCCCTTTCGACATATACGGTGTACGACTAAAGAGATTTTTTCCAAATAACTCGAAGGAAAAAGCTCGACAACAAGGTCCTTGCGAAAGAAAGATAGATTTCCCAGAGCCCTATAACAATAGTTTAGGAGACACGGTCTTCCGGGTAGAACTTCGACACTGACCTATGGGTGACGTTGAAGAAGTGGAACCAAACAACAACATGGTTCAAAGAAGGACTGCTCAGTCAGCTTGGTACATCCTTGCAACCTGGGCTTCCAGGGGATAAACATCTGCTCTACCCACACCACCTACCTTACCCATATCTCGAATCCCAATTGGGACCCCACCTTTTACACACAAGAGGCAAAGGGGAGCTAACATCCAAGTAGAGTAGGTTGATGTTGGTGTTTGTGCCCTAAAATCCAATGTATTGGCATGTCATAAATAATTAAATAGTTTAATTATATGAGACTATTTATAAATGAACTAACGGGACATTATCTTTGTCCATGAAATGCATAGTATGTGATTTATGTGAAAAGTCACAGAAAGATATAAATCATAAGTTCTTTGTAAATTCAGAATTTTAGTTCGTAGTCAGTGATGAAATTAGGCATTTCATCTACGAAGACTATAACATATCAAATAAGATGATTTGTCTTGATCATGGAAGTGGAGACTTATAATTGATATGTTGATATGTTTTAAGATTTAAGACATATTGAACTGGACCACTATGAAATTTATTATTCTCCTAACAACTGTCAAATGAATAATGAATCTCACGACTTCTATTTACATCAACTCTAAATCCTGAAAGAATAATGGACCTGATCATGAGATGTAGGTTGCTTTGATATATCAGAAGTGAGATCTATTAGTTACGGTCAAAATCTCAGTATGTTGGGCAGCCACATTTAGTATTGATGGAACATATATTCTCAAGATGGAATTCATAATCTCTTAACGGAGATATAAAATATTCCCTTGAGATGAGTTTAATGGGTTTGGTTATTCAAAGTGTTGGGCCCAACCACTTTAGTAAGGAGTTACTAAAGTATATATTTATGAAATTGGATTCCATAAATATATGATGAATAACATATAGGATTAAACCGGGTACTTAAGGATTAAAATGTAGTATTCTTCAAAGTAACAGTCTACATTCATGACTTTGTATTACTACGAATATTTTAATGAACGGGTTGTATGTATAATAAAGTCTTGGGATATAATTTATAGATAAGGCCTAGAGTGCAACTATATTTATATAGTGGTATTAAATATAGTTAATGATAACTTTGGACTTATCAAGAGTTGACAGAAAAGCCCAAGGCCCATTGGAGCTAGTGTCTTATTGGTCCCTTTTGGTCCCACTCAAAGCCACACACTTAAGCCCAATTGAAAAGGCCCAAAGGGCTAGCCCAATTAGATAATCAATTATATATAAGCAGAGAAACATACAGAATTTCATAAGGTTTTCATATAAGATCATAAAAAGAATGGAATGGTGTATGTGAGTGTTGGACATTCTTTTATTCTCTCCTTAGAAACTGATTGAGAGACTACACTTCTTGGGCATCAAGTGGAATTGGAGTGAAGATTAAAAGGTGTTCCCAACTGCAACTAATTTTGTTTTGAATTTCATCACACCAAGGTACGCTTTCTATTCTTTGTTCTAGAATTCAAGGTTGATCCGTGTTTGTTACTTCCACTGTGTATTTTGTATGAGATACAAAACCAAATTTTCCAATACTATCGCTATAAGTACTTCCCTCGATTATTTTATGTATAACATTTTAAATATGTCCTAGCACTATTGCGTACACCCATGTATACTCGTTCCCCCTTCTCAACCCCCCCCCCTCCCCCCCCGCCTCGCCCTTTTTAATGTCATCTATTTGGTTCCAGACCGCGCAATTGGTATAATTACTGGATGGTCGGTTGAAGAAGCTATGGTGGAAGCTAATCATGAGAAGGCCTTGAAATAGGCCAGTAAGTCCACCCTTCAAGAAAAAGAACAAGAGGTTGTTCAAGCCGAGAAAAGAGTGGTTGTTGTTGAAAAGGACCCAAACTCTGCCGAGCACAAATTACAGGTGCTAAAGGGGAAGCTGGAAGAGTCTAAAACCAAGTTTGCACAAGCCTTGAGTGTCATCACGACTTGGAACATAGAGATCGAGGACCTACAAAAGAGGCTGGATGAGGCAAAGCAAAACTTCTATGACATAGGGTTTGATGATGTCGAGCACTCCATAGCTGTAGTTATAAAATAAGCTTGGGTTGCTAGATTCACGGGGGGGTGGATCGCTCTTGCAAATGCCATTCCTCTCCCTAAGTCTTCCTCGCGGCAGATTTGTCGAACATTCCCCTGCTAGTGTTCCCAAAGGAGGAGAGCCCCAACTTTCAACAAATTTTGGAGGAGATAGAATCCCACACAGTTGATGCAAACTTAGTAGTCGTTGAGAATCCCAATCTTCCTATTGTTGCTTAGTCCTCTACTACTCACCCAAGTCACGTCCCTCTCAGTCCTACTCCCTTGGCTAAGTAGAAACATGAACTTGAGCGACCATCAATCGTTGAGAGTTTGAATGCTACTCCTGCCACCGAACAAGGCCCTCATCATCTCCAACCAACTACCATCTAGGGCGTAAACATGATTCCTATAGCCGAATAGAATTTTGACCTGTAGACAAGTATTATCTTTTGTTTTTAGCTTAGCTTGCCCTTTATGACGATGTTTTTATTTTATGTTCAAAAAATTAATAAAGTAATTTCTCTTTTGAGTTAACTTATACACTTACTGAGTTTTCACGATTTGATTGCTTCCCTTGATTATTCCCCCACCCCACCTTATTTTTTTTTATTACTCTAAGTTTGATGGCCTAATGATAATAAGGACAAAGTGTGTGTTCGATATTAAAGACAGCCTTCATATAAAGCAAATAAAACAAGTGATTCCGTGGGGCACTTTAGGTTGTGCCAAGGATACACCTGTATTTTATGATTTGATTCAAGTTTTATAAGTAGTTTTACACCTGGTCGGTGGCTAGAGTCAGGCTGAGGACAAGCTTCTATCCTATAAGTAAGTTTACACTTGGTTGGTGACCGGAGTCAAGCCAAGGCTAGGCTTCTCTCTTGTATTGCGTTCCTCGTTTGTGGAAATTTCATATCTTCGAAACTGACACGATCCTATCCTATGCATAGTTTGTACAAATATACATAAGTTAGTTCATTACACACTTTATTTTTTATTTACATCAGGGAATACATTAAGTACTCGAAGACAATGGCATCCCTTAGTGGAAGAACTTTTGTAAGTTGCTCACACTCCATTGTCAAAAGAGAGGTTGTTCTTCCATATCTTCTAGGTAGTATGCTCCAACACCTGCAACCACTGTTATTCGGTACGACCCTTCATGCTCCCTTTTGCCTTTTGTAATACAAGGTCCCCGACGACAAACTCCATTGGTTTCATGTTTTGATTGTATCCCCGGGCTAGCCTCTACTGGTAATCAACTAATTTGATGGATGCCATCTCCCTGTTCTCTTCTAAGAGGTCAAATTACTGAGTCATGATCGTATTGTTTGTGTTCAAGGAGAAACTAGCAACCATCATGCTCGACAAGCCTACCTACATAGGTATTACTGCTTCTATTCCAAAAGTTAGAGAAAAAAGCGTCTTGCTAGTAGACCTCCTAGGGGTGGTTCGGTATGCCCATAACACATTGGGCAGTTCTTTAACCCACTTTCCTTTAGACCTATCCAATCTCTTCTTCAACCCGTTGACAATGGCTTTATCTGTCGCTTCAACTTGTCTATTACTCTAGGGATACACCAGAGTTGAGTACCTATTTTTGATTTCGAGATCGCTATAATAGTTCTTGAATGCCTTGCTGTCAAACTATAGTTCGTTAACTGAGATTAAAGTGTCCGGCACTTTAACAAATTTCTTTACATCAACATCCAAGATATTCACTAGAGCTTTGGCTTCCTCCCACTTGGTGAAGTAATCAGTGGCAACTATCACAAACCTCCCGTTTCTAGTTGCCGGAGAGAATGGTCCCACGATATCCAACTCCCATTGAGCAAAAGCCTAAGGACTGGATATTGGGTTAAGGCTCCTTTCAAGTTAATGGATGTTTGGTGCATGTCTCTGATATTGGTCACATGCAGCATCTCTCTACATGTTCGGCCACCACAAGCCTTAGGTCATTGCTTGGTGGGTAAGTGACCAATCTCATGTATGGTTCCCATAAATCCCCTCATACAATTTAGCAAGTAATCCTTCCATGGCGTCTAGATGCAAACATAAAATGTATGGTCCTCCAAAAGATTATCGATACAATCTCTTCTCCTCTGACAACCAAAATCTAGCAGACTTCCTTCATATCTTATCACCCTCCCTCGGGTTGCACGAGAGTGATCCATCTATGATGAATGACACAATAGGATCCATCTAGCTCGGCATAACGGCATAAGCTACCGCCACACAACACTATCGTTCAATACTCGGTTGGTCTACTACTTCAACCTAAATAATCTAGGGTATGCAATCCTCCATGGATGAAGCAAGGGTGGCTAGAGAGTCTGCATGGCTATTTTTTCCACTAGAAATTTGGGCTACCTTTTCCCTATCAAAAATTTTCAGTAATGAGCTTGCCAACTTGAGGTATTTACCCATTCGTGGGTCTTTCTCTCCAAAGCTCCCTTCGACTTTGTTTACTACAAACTGAGAGTCCAAATGCACTTCCACCTCTATGGCATCTAAAGACTTGGCTGCTCAGAGACTGGCCAATAATGCTTCGTATTTGGCTTCATTGTTGGAGGCCTGAAAAACCTAACCTAAGCGATCATTCCAATTTTATTCATTATAGGGATTCCAGCATAATTCCTATTCCCACCTCAAGTGCATTAGAAGCTTCATCTACATATACCCGCCATGGCCGAATTGAAATTTTGCAAATTCCCCGTCCATCATCAATAGTCAGGGTGAACTTAGACACAAAATCTGCCAACATTTTCCCCTTAATGGCATTCCTTAGCTTGTACCTAACATCAAAGGACCTAAGTCTAGTCTTCCATTTAGCTATTCTTCCCCTAAAATTAGACCCCTGTAACAAAGCTTATAGGGGGTGTTTGGTCAAAGCGTACACTATGTGAGACTAGAAGTAATGCAGTAGCTTCCTAGTGGTGTGTGCTAGAGCAAGTGTCCTTTTCTCCAACGGGAGATATCGAGTCTTTGAATCTACTATGGTCTTACTAATGTAATACATCAGCTTTTGTATTCCCTCCTAAACCCATATTAACACCACGCTCATAGCATGATCAGACACTACCAAATACATGTAGAGATCCTCCCCTAGCTCAGGGCTTGACGGGATAGGCGGACTAACCAAGTTTTTCTTTAGGCTTTGGAATGCTTCATCGCACTTTGGAGTCCATGTAAACCCTTTCCATTTCTTAAGCAGTTGAAAGAAGTGTCTAAACCTATCAACCGATCTTGAGACGAAATGGTTCAAGGCTGTAAGCATCCCCATGAGTTTCTACACCTCTTTTGGATTATTGGGCAGACTAAGTTGTTTGATCGCCCTGATCTAATCAAGATTGACCTCAATACCCCTACAGGTTATCATATACCCATGGAATTTCCCAGACCCCATTCCAAACGCACATTTATTGGCATTGAGGCGTAGTTTGTGGTGCCTCAAAATCTCAAATACTTCCACTAGATTTTGTACATGCACCTCGGGCGTTTTACTCTTAACAATCATGTCATCAATGTATACCTCCACTAGTTTACCAATCTTATCTCTAAACATATGGGTGATCATTCGTTGATACATTGCCCCCGTAATCTTTAACGCGAAAGGCATGACAATATAGCGGTAGTTGCTTTTGCGAGAGATGAATGACGTCTTCTCCTGGTCTTTGGGGGCCAGGGCAATCTAGTGATAACCTTGAAAGACATCCAGGAAACTCATTCTCCGATGACTGTACATTGCATCTACAAGCTGGTCAATTTTCAATACAGGGTAAGGATCTTTACGGCATGCTCGGTTAAGATTAGTAAAATCAATGCAGACTCTTCAATTCCCTATCTTCTTCTTTACTACCACTTTATTAGCTAACCAGTCTAGATAAAATACCTCTTTAATAGCCCTAGCTAGCTTTAATTTCTCCTCTTCTACTTTCACTACTTCTGCGTAGTGTCGGGCGGCTCACCTTAGTTTTTGCGTCTTAGGTGGAAATAGGGATCCACATTTAGCTTATGCACTATAAACTCCAAATCCACACCAATCACTTTGTACGGGCTCCAAGCAAATGCATCTAAATTATGGACTAATGCCAACAAAACTGCCACTCGACCCTTGACAAAGAGGCTTCTACCTATCCAAAAATATCTATCCTCATAGGGCAAGATATGGACCTCAATTAGCTCTTCAGCACTATTAGTCCCATTAGACTCCTTAGGGCACTGTAATTGCTATAACAAGCCTAAATCTACTTACTCTTTTGCTTAATTTCATGGTTGATCACGGCCACCAAACATTGATAGGCTGCTTTTTGGTTGCCTCTCACCACCGTAATGCCATCCTCGGTGGGGAATTTAACATTCACACGTAGTGTGGACAGTATGGCTCCTATGGCATGTATCCATGGCCGTGCTAAGATCGCCATGTATGGGGAAAATGCATTTACGACTATGAAATCCACCATCACCTCTTTCCTCTCAACTACTACTGGGAGCCTAATCTGCCCCATCGGTACCACCATTTTTCCGTCAAAGCCTACTAAGGGGTATCATACTTCCCAAGATCCTTGGTCTTCAAACCTAGACTCTTGTAAAGATCAGGGTATATTATCTCAAGCCCGCTTCCCTAGTCAAGGATAACCCTTTTTACTAGGAAACCCCCAATCCTGAGGGTAATGACAAGAGCATCGTCTTGCGGTTGAGATGTACCTTCAAGGTCGTTTTCATCAAAGGCTATCTACCAACAAACCATCCTTGGCTTCTTCTCAGGGTGATTCTTTATCTCATACTCCTATTAGGTAGCAATGCTCATAATACCTCTCTATTGACTGGTGCTTACACTGACTGATGTAGTATGTATAACCTTATTGATCTCAAAAGGAGGCGACTGCGCTCCTCTTCAACTCCCTGATGTCTATCCTGTAGCACCTTCCTTTTCGCCTACCACAAACTCTCTTAGGTGCCTAGCCTTAATGAGTTGTTCGAGGTGGTATTTGAATGCCCTACACTATTTGGTAGTATGTCCCTTATCTCGGTGGTATGTACAGTATAAATTATGGTTTCTCCTAGTCGAGTGCCCGCCCATCTTGCTCGGCCAATGAAAGTACAACTCATGCTTTATCTTCTCAAGAATTTTATGCACGGGTTCTTTAAAGGCCATGTTGACTCCTTCAGCTCGTTGTTCTAGGTTCTGCTCCCTAGCTTCTTTTCAGGCTCTCTATTGGAAGCCTTCATGCCTGGGGTCCTTTGGGTAAAGAGGAGTGGCGAATGCCTTCCCTTTGCTCTGTAACTGATGCATATTTTTAAAAGGTCTTATGGTTAGTGAATCCCTTAGCTTAGATTCTTGAGATAGCCCCAATCTAAAAGTGCTCACTACCACCTGCTCATTTCCTCCCTCGATCTCATTATACAACTCCTAGTACTGATCTGCATATGACTGGAAAGTTTCCCCACTTCTACTTTTCATAGATAATAGAGCATCAATAGGTTGGAGAGCCCGGCTGCAAGTGGTAAAATGTGCACCGAATTACTGAATTAGCTCACCAAAGTTGTGGGTGGATCCTTTCCTCAGACTGTTGAACCACCTCATTATCGTGGGCCCGAGGCTAGACTGAAATACTTTACACATAAGTTTGTCATTCCACAAATAGAGGGCCATGAGCTGGGTATAGGGGCTTACATGCTCTACCAAGTCAGTTTTACTGTCATAAAAAGTAAAGGGAGGGCAAGTAAAATGCCTAAGCATTTTGGTACATTCTATATCTTCGGAGAATGGTAATTAGGCCACTCTTTACAAGGCCCTGCTCATGGCATCGAGGGCAACACTAGGGCTTCTATGCCTTTTTCTTCTCGGTGCCTTTGAGCGTTCTTCTCTGGATTCATTTAACCTATCCCTCAACAAGTGAGAATGACGTTGGTGAGAAGATCCTATTGTGTGGTTGCTTAGGGATCCATGGTTGTAGTCCCTTTTTTGGTGCCGACCTCTCACTATGATATGAAAGCTCGGGGATCTGTTCTTTTCTGGATTCACAATCATTATGATATGAAGGCTCATGAAATAGTTCATTCTCCTTGAGAGGAAGCTTTGTCCGAATCCAAACAAGTTTCATGCCCGTCCTGCTTCAGATCTTGTTCTCTCTTTTGTTCCCTCTCCATTCTCCTTAGTGCCCAGTTTAAGACCCACGATCGGTTTCCCCCTAATCCCATTGGCTCCTCATTTGCATGTGGACCCTCCATGATAGACACTACTATGCCAACTCTAGGCCTCAGCTGAATGAGAGATTCTCACAGATGGCGCCAATTGTTATGGTGAAGCCCATTTGAATAAAGGTTTTAGGCTGATTTCCCCAATTTATTTGTATTGTGGGTCAAAAATATCTAACAATAGGAGGCCCAAAAGGTGACGACATAGCTTCTATAAGAGACAAATTATATCTATCCTTTCAATAGAGCTTAATACCGTAACCAACCCTTTTTTAGGAAATCTGGACCGAACTTCTTTCTCTCCAGGATGTATTTATCCTCACTAAACTCATGTTTGTCTCCCCTAATTTTTCCAACCCACGCTCTCTCACCCATCGGTCTTTATTAGGATTATAATGATAAGAGGAGTGTTTCCCATGTTAGTGGATCCCCCTGAGCCATATTCTTGACCAGATGGGACCCATTACTCGTGACTAACATGACTCTTTTGGAACTTGCACCAAGCGCCAATCGATGCTCGGCAGGCGGATTCCCACAAGGCATTATCTTTTGACCTCGGCCTAATAGGTGATGCTTAGTCAAGCCATGAGCTTGGGCCAAGCCTATCTAGGGAATGGGCTAGGTGTTCGGTAAGTAAGGAAGGCGGGAAGGGCCCATTTCAGGAACGTGTTTTGAGCTTGGTGCGCACCGATATCCGTGGACTGTACACACACACGTATGTATGTATGTATGTATGATACGACAAACCAAAAAACTCACTCACTCACACAGAAATAAGGAAATCAAAGAACAAATTAAAATGGAGGAAACATCCTGTTTGGACTCCATGGTGTCAAAAGCAACATTGAAGAGATCCAAAATGATGCGCACTAATTTGCAGTCCATGGAGTGAAAAGTAACATCATTGGATCTCATCCACCTAAATCCGCTTTACCAATCTATATCACTCTATAATTTTCACAATTTTTAGGATTTATTTATTAATTTTTACTAATCCTCTATTTTGTTTCCTATAGAAAAGTTAAGGGAAAGGAAAAACAGCTAGGCTAGTTTTTGCTTCAGTGTTCTTATTTTTGTTCTCTCAGGTCTCTGGTTGTTTTGAGGAAATTTTGATTTAGATTTCCAGAGAAGAAAACTCAAATGATTTTGCATAGTATGGATGAGAAAAATTTCTTGTTGAATAATCTCTCTGTTTACATTTTTTATAATAGGATCAGTTTAATAAATTTGATTCATCTTTTAATAGTAAAAAAATTTCTCCTATATTGGTTTGAATACAAACTTTATAATTGGATACATGGGCGGGTTGAGTCCTATACAAATTAAATGGGTTAAGCAGGTAATATATATTTAAATGGATAATAAATGGTTAATTATATACCCAATTCATTTATAACTCAACTCATACCTACCTAACCCAGCCCTCCTCAAAAATATACTCAAAATATACTCAACCTGTCCAATTATCACCCTTTACTACTTGTGATCACATGATTAAGATAATTGGTAATTAATTGAAAATTTTGATGTATATTAAATATTGGGGTCTAAACCGAATTTTATAATTAGGATTTTTTTAATAAATGTTAGATACGTCATACATTAAGCAACTTTTTGGAATATTTTAAATTTAAGAACCTGTCATTTGTAAATTTCTATGGAGTTTCTTTTAACCTTTAAATGATTGATCATTGACGAATCTCAACTATTTAAATTTTTTTTTTTTCCTTTTAGAAACATGAATGAAATTTTATTTATCATCGAATAACTATATTTTATGGGTATTCGAACGTTATCATGTGTAACTCACAAAGTGAGTTTTGGGCGTGACACACCTAGGCGATCACACTAAAGAAAAAAAAAAAAAAAAACGTAACAGAGAGAGAGATCCTAAGGTCCCTATTTACAGTTGCTTCTAGTAGGTAAATTAGGTCATTCTTTAACTTTGCAATATACTCTGCCTTTTACCAAGTTTATAGACATCCTAAAATTTGTCACTTAATTTTGATTGCGTAGCTAGGAAAGTTTTCGAGATATAATGTTTTAGAATTATAATTAAATGCATGATTTTAAAAACTAAACCAATTAAAAAACCGATAAAAGGAAATGGTTTTCAGTTATTTGGTTTGATTGGGGTCAAACTAGTGGTCGAATCGATGATGTCATAATTAGTAAGAGACCGTAATTGTTGGTCATTTGGTCTCACAACAAATATATTATTATAAAATTATAAATATAAGTGAACAGTAGTTTCTTTTTTATGAATTCGTTTTGAAGAAAAATCAAGTAGATTTTAACTCTCTTTTTTTTTTTTTTGATTAACTACAATTAACATCTTAGAAAAAAAAAGTAAAAATAAAAAATAAATAAAAAAAAAATTAAAGTCACGTGGGTCGTGACTTGCGTTGCTAATTTACCAAGTACAGAGTACTCGGAGCCTTTTTTGCCAAATATTGTAAAAACTAGAATTTATATGCTTTATGTGTGCTGTGCAAAGATTTTTAATTAAATGAAGAGAGATGTAAAAATCAGTGTTAGTATTGTCGAATTACAAGAAAAAGGAGCCCGGTCACAATAGATACTAAATTAAGGATAGAACTAGGTGGGGCCCAAAGGAGCTGGGCCCCTCTAGTCTTAAGAAATAGGTGTGTATATATATATATATATATATATATATATTTAGAAAGAGAGAGAGAGAGAGACTTTATACAATTTTATATTTGACCCCCCCCCCCTTTTAAAAAATTTGGACCTCTTTCTTTATAATTTTACATTGATTTCATTATAATAGCATTTATATCAATTATAAAATAATGTAAGGTCCCAAATTTTTCCAATCAACTCTAATATACACCCACATTAGTCTATTTGCCTATGTATCATTGTTAATGTTTATGTCAATGAACATGATGGATGTTAATGTCTATGTCAATGTTGATAATGATGAAAAAAATGTCAATGGAAAAATAATTTTGCAAGATTATGAATATGATGGTAACATTAGCTTAGATGCAATTAAACATATATTATCACTTTTGAGTTTAATCAATCTGAATATCTATGTTATAAATATATATTAATTTGATTTTTTTAGTTAGCTTTGTTAAAAATTATTACATAAGTAAATTGGTTGTTAGTTGAATATTTTTTAAATTTATAACAAATATACATTTTATATATGTATATCTGTAATTTTTTATACTTTTATTAAGTGTTTGTGTATTTTACAATACCCGATATAATATAATATGATATTGACAGAAAAGTAAAAAATTGATTCACAAATCAAATTACGTTTTGACAACTATGAGAATTTAACATAGAGAATCAAGTTTGTGGAGAGAGACAAAATTCTAGAAAAGAATTTATAGAAAGAGAGAAAATGATTGATTTTTAACAAACCTTTCTCTTGTAGCCCATCACGATTAGGATGATTTGTATGGCAAGGCTCAATACAACCATAGTTTGTATACCCCGTTCACTAATAATTTTTCTCAATTTTAGTGAGAAAAACACTAGGCCGTTCTTCAACTTCATTGTCAAAATGAAACTGCTAGCCACTGAAGGGTGTACCAAAAAACAAGCAAACAAACAATGAGAAAAAATAAAAAAGGAAAAAACAAAATAAAACACACGAGTTATTGATTACTCAAGTAAGCTCACTTACCAGATTTTGTTTTCAATCTTCGAAACTGACAAGGGTCTCTTGTTGTTGCTAGTGTAAAGTTATGTGCTTATTTGGATTGCCACAACGCGCGGTGATTTTCATATAGAGCTTGTAATAGAGCCAGTCTATAGCTAGCTTATATATATTATATAAGCAATTACAGTGATTCTGGAGTCAGTGACACGTAAAGTAATAACTTTTTCTTTAAAAAAAAAAAGCAGAAAACTTTTGCAGTGGTGTACTTCACAAGATTGAGTCCAGGTTTTTTTTTTTTTTTTTTTTTTTTTTTTTTTTTTTTTTTTTATATATATATATAAATTTAAATTAAGTAATTATTCGATGATAAAATTTTTTTTAACTTTTTTTTTTTCAGAACTTCATTGTCAAAATGAAACTGCTAGCCACTGAAGGGTGTACCAAAAAACAAGCAAACAAACAATGAGAAAAAATAAAAAAGGAAAAAACAAAATAAAACACACGAGTTATTGATTACTCAAGTAAGCTCACTTACCAGATTTTGTTTTCAATCTTCGAAACTGACAAGGGTCTCTTGTTGTTGCTAGTGTAAAGTTATGTGCTTATTTGGATTGCCACAACGCGCGGTGATTTTCATATAGAGCTTGTAATAAAGCTAGTCTATAGCTAGCTTATATATATTATATAAGCAATTATAGTGATTCTGGAGTCAGTGACACGTAAAGTAATAACTTTTTCTTTAAAAAAAAAAAAGCAGAAAACTTTTGCAGTGGTGTACTTCACAAGATTGAGTCCAGGTTTTTTTTTTTTTTTTTTTATATATATATATATATATAAATTTAAATTAAGTAATTATTCGATGATAAATTTTTTTTTAACTTTTTTTTTTCAGAAGTAATTATTCCATGATTTAGTTTAATGTGTACTGTCCTTTTTATTTTATAATATTTGTTCTAAAGAATGGAAAAAGAAAAGCATAGTGCAAAAGAACATTGACATAGTCGGTGTTAAAATGTTTAATTTACATAATTT
The DNA here is from genome assembly GCF_001633185.2 of Quercus lobata. Classification (NCBI taxonomy): domain Eukaryota; kingdom Viridiplantae; phylum Streptophyta; class Magnoliopsida; order Fagales; family Fagaceae; genus Quercus; species Quercus lobata. The sequence goes on from NC_044908.1 coordinate 5,747,607, forward strand.
TGCTCAACAGTAACTCGCATCAGTTTGTGTATAAATGTTTAAATTTACAAGTTTTCTATAGTCACCATATAAATTTACACTAATATTATTTATTTCTCATTTAATTGTTTTTTCTTTGACGTATTTTAAAGATAATAAAGAGAGTAGATAATGATTATTGTGTGTGAAGAAATGGAAACAATTTTAAAAAATCAAGAAAATTTGATATTTTAATGAAATATGGTGTAAAATAGATAATCTGATGTGAGATATTTTGAAAAATGAATATTTAAAATAGAAAAAATAAATTTTTATACTAAAATAGATAAAAAAGATTTACATGAACCAATGTGAAAGCTCTAAATAGAAAACCCAATATTTAGGATAATATTATTTCATAACGGTTATTGCACATAAAGTATATACTTTTATAGTGTTGTGCTAAAGTCGTGTGCATTAATTATTGCCCTTATTCTGGACACAAAATGCTGCTCTAGAGATTCTCAAAAAAAAAAATGCTGCTCTAGTGCTGATGGTGGTAAGTGGAAACTATATATGAATATATATGTAAAGGTAAACATGGGATGTCTTTTAATTGCTACATCTCTTATGAAATCTTTCCATTTACATCCTTGAATATTATAAAATTATCATTGTGACCCTGATTACGTCTCATTTTCACCCTTAGCCTCTTAAATTTTGATTTTTTTTTTTACAAAGAAAATAGAAAAAAGAAGTAAGTAGAGAAAATAATAAAATAAGTACGTATCTATTTATTTATTTAGTTTGGATAATGTTGACAGACACTCATTAAAAAATAGTTTTATGTCAAATTATTTGGTTTATGTTAGATTTTTTTACCAGCTTTTTAAAATGTAGAGCTAATAAAGTTCACTTTTTAAATTTTATTTGTCAGTTTAATAATATTTTTAGTCCAATCATCAATTTATATTATTTTTTTTATTAAATAGATCCTATAATAAATCTTCCTTAAAGAGCTAGCGCCCGTTAACATTTCGTCATAAAAATGATTTAAATTTTTTTTTGAGAAAGAAAAATGATTTAAATTGATTTACTAATAACATTACTTATTTGGATTTCCGCAACGCGAGGTGTCTTATTGGGCTACATGTAAATGACAACTTCTTTTTTAGGAATATAACGAATGACAACTTTTGCTGTGGCTTACTTCAGTTTTTTTTTTTTTTTTTTGGGAAAGTAGCTTGCTTCAGTTGATTGATGAGTTTGCCGCAACGCGAGGTGTCTTATTGGGCTACATGTAATAAATAACAACTTTTTTTAGGAATATAATAAATGACAACTTTTGCTGTGGCTTAACTTTTTTTTAAGAAGAAAAAATAAAATAAAATAAAATATGAAGGTGAGCCTTCTGCTAGAGTCTGTTTCATTTTCACGCTTATTACCTTTGAAACTATGACATAATTATATAACAAGAAAGTGTGGGGTATCCTCAGTGTAAATTCATGTATAGACTTGTCGGGGGTTAACATAAGCTGATTCTCATATTGTGCTTCTAATAAAGCTAATCTAAACTATATATTGATCGTATGTGACATCCCATATTATATATAAATTTGATTCACAGATATGTGTTTGTTATCTATCCATATGCTATGTTGCGCATTGATATGACTTTTATTAGTGGATCTGGAATGATTATTGTATTTGGTATAAATCTTAAGTTTGGCATAAACTTAATTGTTGTAATTGATTTGATAATAATGAAATTATTTGGAGTTTGTCAAACGATTTTTCCCTTTAAAGAGAAAAGGTTTCCCACATTAATATTCGTGTTTTTGAGTGTAATTGCTATTTTGAATTGATACTTTTGGTGATAATATTTTTTTAGATCTAACAATTAACACATTAAGGGTATGTTTAGTAACTATTTTTTCCCCTTATTTTCTATTTCCAAAAATAATTTTCTATTTTTGACTAAAAAACTTGTTTGGCAACCCAAAATGGACAAAAACCAAAAACTATTCTCAAAACTCAATTTACAAAGGAAACTGAAAACATACAAAAAACTGTTTTCAACTTTTAGTTTTCAAATGTCAATGAAAACACACATCTAATTTAATGAATCTATTTTATTTAATGAGTTAACACTAGAATTCAAATCCTAATAACAACATATTTCAGTATTTTCTCTTTATTTTTCTTCAAAAAACTATTTTTTTTTTTTAATTTCAATTAGCCAAACATGTTTTTTATTTCAAAACTACAAGAAAATTATTTTTTTCTTTATATTCCCAAAAACAAGTTTTTGAAAATAGAACCAAACATAACCTAATTGATTCTTGATGTAGGCGTGATTTAAACCTTACATATCTTATTCAACAATAAGATATTTACTAACTGAATTATTCCCAAATTGATTGTATACTCAACCCATTGAAGTTAGAGTTATCAAATAGAACCTTAATGATTGGTTAGAATAACCTATTTCAGATAATAGCTGCCTGGTTCACGAAGCCCCCTACATCTTTCCCCCCACATAAAACAAACCCTAATAAGCTTAATTTATTCAGCTCTTCAAGGTTTGATTATAATTGACCAAATTATGGTTTAATACACCTCATTCAAAGCATTAGTTTTATGTCAGCGCACTGAAATAAAATAACTCTAGTAACTCCAAAATTCCTTCAATCCATATCAGTGAAAAATAAAGATAAAGCTAAACTAAAATTTTAATTATAAAAAAAAATAAGCCACACCCTTTTATGTCATTATTCTAATGTGGCAAATTATGAATAGTAGAGAAAAAAATAGTGTGTTTAGATGAAAATGACAGTTAATTGCAGTTTACCACATAAATAGTTGTAATAAAAAATGTGGTTCTAGAATTACTCAACATAGTTGGCATGATCCAGTTATTTAAAAAATAATAAATATAAAATGGGCCAATTTTGGTGAAATTGGCGGTTTCCTATGGGATTTAGACAAAATAATGACAATGTCTTGCTTTGGGAGTGAACTAATTAAGTAGGGTAGTTATCTAGTCGAGACCAAGGCTCACCTGATTCAAGAAGCAAAATTGAAGTTCAAATTCCATGAGATTGACTAGAATAGAGTTTACTGACGAAAAACTAGTGATGTGATAAGGTGTGATTGTATTTGTTTTTGGCTATGAGGTGGGAGAGGGGATGTGGAAAGCTTCAAGCCAAAAAAAAATTTAATTAATTAATTAAAGAAGTAATCTGGGTGTTTAGTGTTACATTATGTCATTATAACCTATGATTTTTTTTTTTTTTTTCCTTTTATCAAATAACCTGTACAATCTTGAGTTCATTAGTGATATTATTTACATCTTATTTTGTTTTTCCATTGATAGTGTATCAAGATCACGACAATCAGAGATCAGTCGTAAAGCAAGCAGATCAAGTAGTGATTGAACAAAAGCAAGAAGAGCAACCACCAGATATTGCAGAAATTGTTAACAACAAAACGAAGGAAAAACAGATAGAAGGAAAATGACAGTAGCAAACCTTCACCCTCTCCAAATTGTCATACCCATTGAGAAGAGATTCCAACCAAACACCCTAGATTACCTCATGAGTCTTGGATTAAGTGCTTGGTGCCAGATATCATCTATATATATATATATATATATATAACCGAAACTTTTGAAACTCTTACAATTTTCCACATCAGCAATACTAAAATAAATAAATATAAATATTATATAACTGATATCATCCTTTTTTTAATAAAAAATAATTTCTGCCTTTTTAATTCCTACAATTTGTTACCCGACTTTTTTTTTTTTTTGAAATAGTTCTTCTCTTTTCTACCCAACTTCTCACCTAATTCAGAAAATTATCTTAGACAACCCCATTAGAGAAGGAGGAAGATGAGAGGTATGTTACCCCCAAACTGAAAACCTAATAAAGACCCACTGTACATGGTGAAAACCTTACGAAATCTCTGCAAGCTCAAAGCCTCGAACACAAAGTAATCCACTTCGAGTGCGAACTGCAAAGCCTCTGTGAACAACAAAATCTCCTCTAGCAAGCCATGAAGCCGAGCTCCTCATACATGAAGCTTAATTCGAGACCGTAAACTTAGAAAGTTTGACTCTCAAGCCGGCAAAAATTGGTTCGAGCTCGCACCATGAAATCTCATTGCATGCGAGCTTTGAAGTCTCCTCACACACGAAGCTTAATTCGAGACCGTAAACCCAGAAAGTTTGACCTCAATGATTCGAACTCAATAGCCATTCGAACTTATCAGCCCATCGAAGCAATATTAGACAAATTGTCGCGATGGTGGTATGATCAGTAAAGTGTATGCCATGGTTAGTTTCAAAAGTGAGTTAATAAGGCCCGTGTAAAGGAAAAGGAAGGGTTGGATATTAAGATATAAGGAACTAAAGAAGTGAATGGTCTTTAACCACGTTGATGGATTGAAAAAAGAGGCATGTTGATGTGGAATTCTTGTTCATCTTTTAGACCCACTACAAGTGAAGGCACTACAATTGGCCAAGCCACATATAAAAATGTTTATTCGGATAAGATTTATGTAGGCTTCATCAAAGTACATCAATTTTCCTCTAATTATGCAAAAACCATAATACAGAACTTGTACCACTATCTGCAATTATGGAGACTTAAAAAAAAATAGTGTTTTTCAATTGAGTAAACCTTCAATTTGGATGTGGCATGAATGAGTTAATTTACACCACCAATAAAACACTACCATGTCAGTCCTGTATTGAAAGAGTAATGCATACTAGCACGCACAATCACATCTCAATTAAACTTAAAATCCTCCCCCATATGCTTCAGACTTGAAGAACAACTCCTCCAATGCCTAAACCAGGGACCATTTCAGGTATGAATCAAATCAAATAGGGAGGATTTTGAGTTTAATTAAGATGTGATTGTGTGTGCTTGTGTGTATTACTCTTTCAATACAGGATTGACGTTGCAGTGTTTTATTGGTGGCGTAAATTAACTCATTTACGCCACATTGAGATTGAAGGTTTATTATTTTCAATTTATTACATATTGTTCATTTAATGTTGCAATGTCTATTGGATAGTATAGTATGTTGTTATTCATGTTATTGCTATTTTTTATGATTGAATAGTATCTTGAATAATTGCTACATGTAGTAAACAACGTAAAAAAAAATATATATATATATATATATATTCTTTAAAGTCTCAAACTTAATAGCTTTTTCATGCATTGCGGTGGGTCATTAGCCCGCCGCTGTAGTATGCTGTAAAATACTAGAGCTATTACGACGGGCATATAGAATACCACAATAGATTTCATGTACAGCAGCGGGTTAAAAACGCGTTGCAATAGGGGACATATAGCTACAGTTTTTGCACCCACCACAATTGCTCAGTTTTCTTGTAGTGTTACTTTCTCAGGAGTAGATGCAACTACAACGGGCTCTCAGGCCTTCATAAACTTCACTTCTATGGTGACATTGGCCGATAAGCTACTCCCTCCGAGAAATGTTTTTGAGATGAAATAACATCATCTAGCTTCTTTGTGGATACCCTCTCTATCTTGGCATTTGCTTGCACTACCTCTAGCTCAAGAAATCTGATTTTTGAATAAGTTTCAGTCAGTTCACCATTCATCGTTTCCATCTCACACTTGGCCTCCTTATACCATGCTAGAAGACTTTTATAGTCCTCCTCTACCCTTTTCATCTTCTTTATGGCTGCCTTGGCTATCCTTGTATACTCTCCTGTCTTCTCAAGAAGTGAGTTGTAGTTCTCTTGAAGGCCGGCTGTGTTTTCATTTTCTTTAGCATCAGATTCTCTAACAACTCCCATTGATTCTTTATCACTATGATCCCCAAGCTCTTGTACCAGCAAGTTCAACTCCTCTGAAAACTCATTATGGGTAATAGTCATAAACGCGGAGTAGTTCCCTTCTCCATCACAACTCTCTTCAGAATTTGAATTTGAAGAATCTGAATCACTAAGTGTTGTAGCATACGCCTTTCCCTTTCCTCTTAGATAGTTGGGACACTCCTTCTTGAAATGTCCATGGCCATTGCATTCATAACACACAATGCCTTGAGGAGACTGGGAATCCTTTCCTTCTTTCTTCTTAAACTCCTTCCTATCACCTTTGGAGGTTGAGAACTTCCCTCCGCTAAATGGTTTCCCACTATTCTTCATCTTCAGAAATTTTCGGAAGTTCTTTGCCAGAAATACTACATTCTTTTCCACTCCATCTTCTTTGGAGGAATCATTCATTCTTTTGGTGATGGTTTTAAGCATTGTTATGAATACCATTTCAGAACCCGTTTCTGTTTGTTCATTGGAATGGAATATTTTGGTACCAGTCAATTTCGGGTACCGTTTCAGAATTACTGCTAAAATATATATTTATATATTATTATTACTATTCTATAAAATAATAAATTTAATATCGTTTTCTATTAAAAGAAGTGGGATTATTATTTTAAAAAAACATTTATTTTTGGTTTTAAAAAAATAAAATAAAACTCATATTTTGTGTAATTGTACACAAGTGAGCTTCCAAGAAGCTTCCTATTGACTAATTTTTTAGTTTCTCCCATTTCCCAACCCATCCACGTGACTAGTGCTGCTTCCTACTGATTTCTTTTTCAGTTTTTCCCATTTCCCAATCCACCCATGTGACTAGTGACAACACTATTAGCTACTCAAATGCGACTTCTTTCATTATTTCTACTTTTTCTTCATCATTTCACCTTCTGAGCTATTTTCTCCTCTTTTTCTTCTCCCTTTTTGTTACGCAAGTCACACTTTTTTTTGCTTCATCTTGCTCTTCAATTTTCTTTTCAACTTCTTTGTCATGGTTAAGAGGGTCAGATACTGAGAGATGATAGAGAGACAAGGAGCTACAAGTGTGAAAATGAGATATAGATGAGAGAATGAGGAGCATTTTTGGTAATCTAGCAAAAATGATGCCGATCAAGTTCAGAAAGGGAAAATAAGAAGACAAATTCATACCTGTTGGAAAATGAATTTCGGCTAAAATTGGCCAAAATTGACTGGAATGCCCGGAACAGGCCGAAATGGGGCGGAATTTAATCCGAGGTGGAATGGAGGGTATTACCATTCCGTTTTACACGCCGGTACGAGAAATTCCGGCCAGAACTGAACAAAATCCATAACAATGGTTTTAAGAGCAAGAGATTTACTTGTCTTATGAGAAGGCAGTCCAAGCTCATACGTTTGAAGAGGCCCAATGGACTCTTGGATCTTAATTTCATCCAAATCTTTACTCTCCTCTATAGTAGTGACTTTTGCTCGGAAGCTTTCCGATAGAGACCTCAAAATTTTTCTCACCACCTTAGCATCCTCAATCTTCTCACCAAGATTGAGCTTTGTGATCACAATTTCGTTGAGCTTTCCATAGAATGAATCAAAGGACTCATCATCTCCCATCTTAAGCTCTTTGAATTTGGTGGTTAACATCTAAAACTTTATGCCCTTAACTTTCTTTGTTCCTTCATAGGTGGTCTCCAATATCTCCCAAGCTTCCTTGGCTACTGTTATGTGAGAAATCCTGTGGAACTCATCTGGAGAAATACCACAAAATATAGCATTCAATGCTTTACTGTTAACATTAGCTGCCGCAAGTGTTGCTTTATCCCAAGTGCATTTAACAGCCTCGGGCCTAGTCCAACCTACTTCTACGGCATCCCAAACAGTATCATCTATTGAACACAGAAATGCCCTTATTCGGACTTTCCAAAAGGCGTAATTACTACCATCAAAGAATGGTTGAACATTCAAAGATTAAGACCGGTCCATCTCAATACAGGGTCAAGGAACACACTTAGGTATTTAAACCACAGCGAGTGTATCCACTCTGATACCAATTGAAAGCTCAAAATGTGTGAAAATACAAGAGCTTGTTTAGACCCTTAATTCAAATTACGGCTTGGTTGATTTTACACTAACTTAATACTAAGTGCGGAATAGTGTAAATACAAGCATACAAACATGAGAGCTACTCTAATCCATATTTAAAACACACACAGCAATAAAATGAAATAAACAAGATTAGGGAAGAGAGATGCAAACACAAATAACACCGAGACATGTTATCGAAGAGGAAACCGAAGAACTCAGCGAAAAACCTCTCCGCCGCCCTTAAAGCGGAAATCAATCCACTAGACAATCAGTTGGGATACATGGGTAAGCAAGAGACCCTCCAAGCCTAATATACCCTCTGTACCTAAACCCTCCAAGCTCCTACTCCAAAAAGGCTTTTCGGAACTGTGTCTTGTCTAGCTCTCCGGATCCCGCAACAAGCTCCATGTTGCATCTGCCATCCTTGGCTTCTTCCAATATTTCCCAACAGCACAAAAACTTCACTGAACACTCTCAAAAGGTGTGGTAAGTGTTTGAGCTATTTACCTCTCAATGGTATGGAAATGGAGAGGTAGAAGATGAGGAAATTCCACAAACAAATGTGTAGAGAATTGTTGGATGAACAATTTCTAACTCTCAAGTGTTTTAGCTAGGGTTTTCTCTCTGAAGCTCTCTCTTACATTTGTGGGTAATGTGTGTACAAATAGTGTAGGCACAGAAAGTGTGTATCAGACTGGACAGGCTGGCAAAACAGAATGTCTCGCGGGAAGGCCTTACCCGCGAGATACTCGTGAGACACAGCTATCTCCATCTGGCCTGACTTTTTGCATTCCAGTCATGTGTAAGGCACATGCTTCCTTTCGCGGGATGCTTAGTCGTGATATACTCGCGAAAACTCTTCAATCTTCAATAGCTTGAGTCTTCACACTTTCTCTCACTATCACACAACCCTTACAATAAATTCCCACAACAAATACAGGGTACAAAAAATTGAATAAAATTACAATCAAATTTAGTACGGAATAAAAGCCAACAAAATACAAATTTGCAAATCACAACTTTACATAATTTAAACCAAAAACTTGATGTACTAAACCTTAAGTATTATATCTAAGTTTTAACTAAGTATATTTATATATGGATTTGAAATGTGATAACAGGTTGTGATTCTCATGTTGGGCATGTATTACAGTTAGTTTAAGATATTGAAGCAACTACGGTCTACGGTGATTCTCAAGTCCGCGACACGAAAGAGGAGAATTTTGGCTTTCGCGTACTTCCCTTATTTGAGTAGTTTTTAAATTATTCGGTGATCGAGGGCATGGTGCACTTTATTCTTCAATATTTGTTAGTACGACGGAGGGCAAAAAAGATTTTAAAAAAAAAAAAAAAAATAGATGGAATAAGGAAATCATATCAATAATATACTACAAGCAAAGTGATGCTCCAGTACGCTCATACTTAACGTGGCAATGTTCACTTCAAAAACTAGAGCTCATATTTAACGAGTCAATGGTGGAAATGTAGCACCAAAATCTTTATTACTACACGCTTTAAAATACAATTTACAATTTTCATTTTATAATTTGAGATCACTTTTAAGAGCATTCATATCCGTGTGCCTTTTTTAATATTTCAACAAATATTTTAGTTAAAAAAAAAACTCACATATCAGTCTTAATATGACATGACTGGTTTATGGGGTTAGATGCTCATTCTTCCTCGCCAGATTCAAAAATGAATTTTATTTTTATTTTTTTGGTTTTCCTCAACAGATTTGGATCTCGTGCGATGCCTATTGGGTGCAATCACCCCATTTCCACACACATCAATTTTTACCACTTATTTTTTAACTTTAATTGTTTAACTTTTTCAAAAAATTTTAAACTTTTTTATTTCAATAATTGAGATTAAAAATTATTTTTTTTAACTTTCAATCTCAATCATTCATTACTATTACATCAAGTGTAATACTTTAAATATTGTACATGATTTCGATCCTTTCTCAACCTCTCTTTGCCATGACAATATTTGATCTGCAATGATTCATATGACATGACAGGTTTATTGGGGTAGATGCTCAAAGCATGTCACGCTTATGTCACTAGCAGAAACAAATATAATGGATTTTTGAAATTCGTTTTGAAATATAAATTATGTAAACTTATCTGTGGGTTATACAAAACATGGTTAAAGGGATTTAATTGGAATAGTGATAGCATATTGAGGTTGTTGTATACCTATAAAAAAATATGGATAATTAAACTAGAAAAAGTGGAGCATTTTGAGTTAGTTTAACTAAAAATTTGAGGAAGCTGATATGAATGCTCTAAATCACTCACTCCACTGCATCTTTTAATATTATAAAAATGTCAAAGTAATCCTTTTGTTAGAGTTTCTCATTTTCACCAATATGATTGGGGCGTTCACTTGTCATGCCCAATCTAGGACCTGCTTGGATATTCATTGACTTGGGCGGACCTATATAGGCCTTAGGCCCAAGGCCCAAGTATTATGGGGTGCCAAAGGCACCATCTTTCCCTGTATTCACTTTTAAATCTAGCCAAAATGATCATATACCACTATTTGGGAAAATATGTATGGATCTATCACTATTTGCAAAATATTTAACAATCTACCACCTTTTTGAAACTCAAGTTTGCTGTGTAACTTGAATTCTTTGAAAAAATAGCCTTCAAATTTACTGTTCTACTTTTTATGGAACTTGAGTTCTTGGAACTTAAGTTACATAAAAAAAATTTCAAAATTTTTCCATAGAACTCAAGTTCATGGAACTCAAGTACAATGGAAAATTCAAGTTCCCCAAACTCAAATTCTCAACTAGTAGTAGATCCCTACATATTTCAAAAACAATGGTATATTGCAAAATATTTTCAAAAACAGTGATATTTGACCATTTTGGCCTTTAAATCTAATGGCAACTCCACCATGATTGAACATAATTCTATAACGCACTATTGACAAGCTTGAAGTTCTCTCATTCCCCTTTTTTCAATGGCTTTAAGAATGGCATTGAAATCCACTATACAAGCCCATCCCCTTGAATACTTTGACGTCTCACTAAAATTCTTCTAAAATAATTCTAGATGGCAAAAAGGATGGATGCTTCTTCCTTGTCCACATAGTTGTTGTCCTATTCCATTCCCATCCTACCCCACCTCACATATTGGGACAAACTACCTTGTCCCATCCTCGTTCCACAAAGCCCCACCCATCATATCTTACTATGTTTATTTTTTTTGATAAAACCTTTTACAATAATATAAATCTTGCTTGAAATTACAACAACTAAATTGATCACATCAAATCAAAATAGTTTTATTAATGATTGAATAATATAATTCAAAAAAATATCCAAGCATTTAAATACTTATTAATACAAACCAATCTTTAACATTATAGATAAATATATAACAACATAGGTCAAAGTTGAAAATTGAAATGAGAATAGGAAATAAGTGACTAGTAGAACTCTGATATTTTTGTAAATATATGTGGGGCGGGGTAGGAAAACCTAAACCCGTTCTTGTTTTGCCTAGGGTTGCAGGGCACTTGCCCCATCCCTGGTACATAATCTCTATGTGGCAGGGAAAACCCATGCTAGATAGGGCATGACAGGGTTAGTCAAAATGGAGTGGGGAAAAATTAGATGTGGCAAATGGACGGGTCGGGTCAATCGGGTTCCGGGACTGGTTGGGTTAGGTTGACCCATTTATTTCAAACGATCTTTTTTTTTTTTTAATTACAAAAAAAATCAATGGCAACTATTTTTAGAGAGATTGAATAAAATCAATCAAAGAAATGAATTGCACCTAATACCACTTGTTAATATCCTTCCAATTCTGACAGTTTTTAGCATGGCTAAAATTCATCATAGTCATGAATTCATGATGAAAAAGTCTTTAATATTAATAATTCACTGTCAAAATACTTGTAATTACAAATTTACAACTTCAAGGAGGGATAGGTCTTAAGTGAAACTACACTATTAGTCCATAGAGTTTACTATGTGAGTATAGTTGGTCCCTCAAACTCAAAGTGAGTACTATTGGTCCCTCAAATTTCAATATTGAGTATAGTTATTTCTTTTGTTAATTGCCTTTAGTTTTATTGCCTATGTCGCTAATAGAATAATGACTTGACACTTTTTAAGGCATAAATGCACTTTTAATCTCTACATTTTGTAATTTTTCCATTTTGGTCCCAACATTTTGTTTTTACCACTTTTAGTCCTTAAATCAATTAACGCCTGACATTTAAGTCCTTACCGTCAGCCAACTAAAGGGGAAAGCTGAGATGGCTGACGGAGAGAATTAAAAATCATTTAAAAACACTAAAATAGTAATAAAAAGTTTTCTTTTGGTATTAAAAAATACCACATCAGAGTATAAATTTAAAAACAGAATTAAAACCCAAAAATCACAAAAATTAAGATCTAAAAAGTATCTTGAAAAAAGTTTTAAAAAAAATATTCAGAAAATTTTCTTTTTCATTAGAATATTCAAAAAAACATGTTTTTTCCCCAATCTGGTTGGAATCATACTCAGACTATATCTTTCTTCCAATTCCATTTCCAATTACAATTCCTAGCTAAAACCAAACAAATCCTTATAAACCAATTTCTCTTCTCCACTTATTAAAAAAAGAAAAAAAAATTCTCTTCTCCTCTCTCTGAGCTATTTCATAGTCCCCATCAAATCTCTCCAAACCTCTATCTCTACCTCTTGATCTCACTCTCTCGGCAAGGGTGATGACAACCTTCAGCTTCTCCATGACAAGATTGTTCTCGAGTCGGTGCCATAGCATGAGGGTTCAAGTGGAAAGAAAATTTTTGGGTTTGTGTTTAAGTTTGTTGGTGGGGTTTGTGTTTATGTTTGCTGGCTAGGTTTGATCAGTGGAGGTGGTTGCTGGATTTTTTTGTGTTTGGGTGGAGAGAAAATTTCTAGGTTTGGGTTCAAGTGGAAAGAAAATTTTTGGGTTTGTGTTTAAGTTTGTTGGCTGGGTTTGTGTTTATGTTTTTTCGTTAAATGTGAGTTATTTTAGTGTTTAATTTGAAAGAAAATCTTGATTTTCTGGGGAAAATGTTGATGATTGTTCAAGAAAAATTTATGAGTTTGGTTGGGTTTGTTGTTATTGTGAGCCGAATTGGCTGGGTTTGTGTATGCGTGTTGCTTTATAAGAAAATTTATGGTTTTGGGTGGAAAGAAAATGTGAATTTTTAGATGTGAATTTTTTTAGTGTTTGGTTTGAAAGAAATTTTCTGGGAAAGAGTTCTTTGATCTGGGTTCAAGTTCTTTGGTTATGGGTTTGTTGGTCTATTTCTTGGATTTATGGGTTTGATTTACTAGAGGTTTCAATGTTGAATGTGTTAGAATTTTCTGTGTTAAGATTGATTATGAATGTTGGCCGGTTGGGTTTGTCTTGATTTGGTGAAGAACATGAACTTCATGTTTTGAAGGAAAAGATGAACATGAAGATTATTAACAGTCATGTTCTTCCCAAAAACTAATGAGTTTTTTTTTTTTAATATTTTTTTTAATTTAATTAATTAATGTGTGTGATTATATATTTTTTTTTCCACCGTCAACCACGTCAGTTTTTGCTATTAGTTGGGTGACGAAAATGATCTAAATGTTAGGTGTTAATTGGTTTAAGGATTAAAAGTGGTAAAAACAAAATGTAAGGACCAAAATGGAAAAAGTGCAAAATATAGGGACTAAAAGCGCATTTATGCCTATTTTTAATTGATGTGGCATTAAACTCACTACTTTTGATGTGGCATAATGTTATATTGAACAATTAAAATAATAAATTAACAAGTCAACTTATTTATATTTAAAAAACAAGTTAGATATTAAGATTAAAGAATTAATTAGAATCTTTAAAATCACTTAAAACACCAAATCATTCAAGTGACCATCCATCTACTCCCAAAGTCTCTTTGTCGGTGTCACATTCAAGACTTACTTACCGTTGATGACTATCCATCCACGTCCTCGTCAGTCTCGACTTGTTAAAACCTACACTTCATGGCCAAGGAATCCACCACATACTAGCCTGTTTCTAAACTGGATATCATTGTCTTGTTCTTGATATTATATCTTAAACTGCTACAAAAAATTATATTTTGTTTGGCCAAAGTGTTGGGTAAGATATGCTTTGCTTAATAGAGGCATTGATGAGAATTTGCTTTTAGAATCCATGATTATTAGATTTCATTCAAATGAGGCAGCAATTAGTCTTTTTATAAAGGGGAAATTACAGTAAACCCACTTGTGATTTGGCCCGTTTTTACTTTGCCTACCCGTGATTTAATACTTAACACTTTGCCCACCTGAACTTCAATTTGTTTGCTCTCCGTTACCCACCTTACCCTCAGACGTTAGAAAAACACCATTTTATTAAAAATCAAAACATAACATGGACAAAAAACACAAACCATTGAATCTTTTCCTTGTGAGCCCTAGAAACACGAAAAACCCTTGTATTGAGCTGGGGTTTTGATTTTTCTAATCGTGGTGCATAACACTTTCATGTAAGGGTGAGGTTCTGACTTTGGGTTGTCTTGAGGCATTGAATATTCGAAGATAGATCATCACCAGGTACAAAATTTCTGCTTTATGTGGGTTAGGGTTTCAACTTTTAATTGTAGCTTTGATTCACAGGAAATTTGATTGACATTAAGTTGATAAGCGATGTCTTCTTTAAGTGGAAATTACTTAGGTTCAAGTGGGCATATGTGTACATATGAGACTTATGTGCTAAGACAAGTTTGACAGTGGATAATTTTGGGAGAATGTTTCTAGGTTAGGGTTTCAACTTTTAATCGTAGCTTTGATTCACAAGAAATTTGATTGACATTAAGTTGATAAGCGATGTCTTCTTCGAGTGGAAATTACTTAGGTTCAAGTGGGCATATGTGTACATATGAGACTTATGTGCTGAGACAAGTCTGACATTGGATAATTTTGGGAGAATGTTTCTAGGTTGTAGCCGATATAAGGTAAGTATAGTTTTTACTTAATCTAGTTGACTCAAGTGAGTTTGGGATGAGATGTGTTCGATTCAATTTATGAACGGGTTGGTACCAAGTGCCCTTTCTTTCAATGGATTGATAATCCCACTTGTATGCATGGGAATGAAGCTACTCATTTGGTACAACAAAAGTGGATTTACTGTAGAGTGAGCTACTACTTGCACATGAAAGGGAAAGAGCAACTACCCAGATAGCAGCAGAAGCTACCCAAATGGCAGAAATTGCTCAAGAAAAGGCAGCAAAAGCCATTGAGAGGGAGAGAAAGTTTCGAGCTTCCTCTATTCAAGCCAAGGAGATAACAGTAAGAGATTTAGAGCAAGAGAGAAAGTGTAGAATTGCACTAATTCTGTCATGGTTTTTTTTTTTTTTTTTTGGTTATGTTGTTTTCATGTTTTGGCTCAAGTGAGAATGTTGGAATGATGAGATTGAGTCTGCTTGGTGGGTTGTAATGTATAAACAGGTCCTTAATTGTATTGTAATAGAACCATGTAAGATGGTAAATGTTGTTGGCTTGAAGCCACTTAATAGTATAAGCTTTTTAAAGGTAAAGTGTTATTTGTGTTAGATGTTGTTGACATTTTTGTTTAAAGTGAATTGGCAACTTGTAAGCTATAAGCTATTGGTGTGTTTGTTTAAAGTGAATTGGTAACTTGTGAGCTGTGAGCTATTGGTGTTTTGTTGGATGTTGTGAGCTTTGTTGGTTTGTGCATAAAGTGCATTGTGTGAAGATAATTGTGTTGAAAGTGAATTGTTTAAAGTTTAAAGTGCATGACAAATATCTGTCAACTTGCAAGAAAAGACAACAAATGCATACATAAACCTGCTATTCAACACATACACCTGCTATACATACACACATAAACAAACCTATATATGTTCAACTGCAATAATCAACCACATGACAATAACTAGCCAAAATAATAATTTTGAATACGTGCCATTAAGTTGGGAAATTGTATACATATTTAAGGTGGCATTGAATACTCTTTGATCAACCACCAGTAAATATAGGACATTTGGTACAACAACAACCAAAACAGTTGCACTTGCCCTTATTTACAAAACTTACAAAAATACAAATAAATCCTAGTAGTGTTTTAACAGCATATATAATCAACAAATGCCTGCCCTACCATTGTCTACAAATTAATTATAACCCTAACACTACATAACACAAAACCATATTGCCCTAACACGATATATACATAGCAACAAAAGTGTCTTGACATAGGCTTCATTTACTGCCCTTGCCCATGCATCTCCTACCACAATTGACTTTTCTACCTCTTGTTTTACATTTATGTGTCCTAGCTGCATTACTCCTTCCTCTTAAAGCAGCTCCTTTAGTAGCAAGTGGTCTTATAGGCTACAAAGCACAAGAATGCACATGTTAGCTACCAGTAGCACAGTTTTATGAATAAAACATTAAACATAAAACTATAGTACCTGTGATGATGGTGCTCTAGTGTCCTATGATTATGTAGGGGTGTGTGGAGCTGGCTAGATTAAAAAGAACCAAGGAACTCCTTTAACTATGTACCTGAAGTCTAAAGAGTGCCACTAACTTGGTTATTGTGACCATGAAGTTTGAGCTGGTGGCTGTGACCCTGCTACCTAATTGGATGAGACCATAGTGTAAGGCTGACGTGGTGGTGGGGGCTAAGATGATGCTAAGGGTTAAGATGAGGATGGGGCTTGGGATGCAGATTGGGCCTAAGATAAGGATTGAGCCTGTGATGAAGATGGGTGTTGGGATCCTTGTCTGAATGTAGAAGGCCTTCCAATTGGCTGCAACCAAATATAAGCATGTTTATAGTGTTAGTTATTGGCATTTTGCATATAATAAAAAAAATTTGTAAAAACTTACAGATGTCTCTTTCTGCAATCTCTTCCTCCTCCCCCATGGTGTCTCACCAATGACATTGACCTTGCATCCCCTTCCATTGTGCCATTCCTTTTGACACCTTCCACACCTCATTGGCTTGTTTGCTCTAGACACCCTATAAAGGTTCCTTGGCTTATCAGCATCTCTCTTCCTCTTTATAGGTGGCCTGCCTAGTGGCTTATAGATAGTAGGTGTAACAGGCCTGGGTTAGCCACTTGAGATCCACTTAGCCTGCCTAGGCATGGAAGGTATGGGTGTCTTATATGTCTTCACAAAAGCATCCTTCTAGTAGCATGGATGGGTGTAATCCTCTGGTTTCTCATGATTCACAAAAATGGCTGCAACTCCATGCTTGCAGGGAATTCCTGTCAAGTCCCATACTCTACAACTACATGTCCTCCTTGCCAAGTCCACCACATGGCTTTCCCTCTCATTGTCAACCTCATACACAAATCTCCCAAATGGCATTGCATAGAAGTTATTAGACTCTAATTTCAATTTCTCCAACTTGTCCTATATGCTTGGATACAACTTGCCACCATACTTTTTTATGCCAATCTTCTTTATATACAGCCTACTCATAAGCCTAACTCTAATCCACTCTAACATTAATAATATTGGCTTGCCTCTAGCCTTCACAACCATAGAGTTAAAACTCTCACTCAAATTGTTTACTAGACAATTTGTCAAAGCCCTTGGAGAGAAGTGGGATCTGGTTCACTATACAGGCTCTATATCTGTAAGGTACTTCCAAGTTTCTTGATCCAAACTCTTAAGGTGCTCCATCCCCCTCTCAAATTCCTTGATTGATGTTGTGCCAGCACACCTCCACAGTACACTCTTCAACTCCATGCCCTTGTGATTAACCTTGAAAGTGTTGTATATGTGCTTCATACAATACCTGTTCTCTACAATTGGGAATAGAGTCTCCATTACAGGTAGAAGGCCCTGCAATCAAGTAAGCAAGTAAGCATTCAATGTCAGCAAGTAAGCATGTAAGCATTCAAGTAAGCAACTATGCAAGTAAGCAAGTAATGAAGTCATAAACACGAGCTAGATGATAATACCTTCTGCCTGTAACTGATGAATACTAGATTTGGCTCCTCTGGGCTGTAAATGTCATATGCAAACTGCTCCAAGAACCAGATCCAGCTATTCTTGTTCTCTTGCTTGACCACAACCATTGTCACTAGGAATATATTGTCATTTCCATCCTTAGCAGTGGCAGACAGTAATTGCCCACCAAACTTACCCTTCAAATGGCATCCATCCAGCCCAACAAAGGGTCTACAACCACCTAGAAAGCCAACTTTCTAAGCATTGTATCTAATGTACATCCTTTTAAACTTGGGTATTGCATTCTCATTTTCCATCTTTGTCTGTATTATCACCTCACTTCCTACATTTATCCTCATTATTTTTGCATAATATCTAAGGTTGTGTCTAGATGGCAACATTTGGATTTGGATTTGGATTTGAAATCCATTTATTGAAAATTCCTTGATTTGAAATCCCTTAATTTTGAAATTCTTTGTTTGGATCTTTTCAAACAATGAAGGATTTGAAATTCATCATTTGAAATTTCATTGTTTGGATACGTAAATTTGGATTTGGATTTGAAATTTAATTGTTTTGATACTTAAATTTCATTATTTTTCTTAATCATTCTACATTTTAATTTTAAATAAATGAGGTAATATTAATAATCCAATTGACAAGATGATGATTAAAAATTTTTAGTCATAGCCAACAAAAAAAAATCTTGCCAGCTATTGACAGTTAAAATGTTTTATATCAACTAGAAAGGACACCCAAATGCATGGGTTTTTATTCACAACATTCAAAATCACAAACTAAAAAATTATTCTAGAGTTATTAACAACTAAAAGGTTATATATCAAGAGAAACAGATTAAATACCCAAAATATGTGTCTTTCACACAACTTCCGAAAGAACAAATTATTAAGGACTAAGCAAAAGTCATATCCACTCCTTTTTATCATCATCATTTGAAAGACTTTTCAAAAACTTAAAGTCTTCTACAATTCCATGTATTAACTTCTCAACTATTTTTATTATTTCAAGCTGCATGAGTCTAGGCACTTTTGAAACCATTGCATGTATCTCTTCACCAAAAGATTGGGGTTACTCTTGATTTTTCTTTGCTGTGAAGTACTCTATTATAGATGAGCAATATTCTTTAATAGAGGAACCAATTTTTGCAACAACTTCAACGAGTGGATCTTTCCTACTCCTTTTTCTTTGGTGAGTCTCAGCTGTAGAACTTGTTGATGCAGAATGTTGATGTGGTTGTTGTCTAATGGGAGAGTTCACCTCATTTTCTCCTTCCTCAGCTATAACTTCAACTGCTCCGTTCATATGTTCTACAACAATGCCAATATCTCTATCCCTCCCACACAAGATCTCAATATCCTCCCAATTGTCAATAACTTTGTTTTTATAAGGACTTGCTTTTGAATTTTTCTAAAGAAGTAAAAAAAAGAGATTAGCACATTAGACTCTACTTTCATGGCATCATGTTCTACAACCAGTTACCATGTATGCAAGAAGAAAGTTTCCAATTATGCAAAAACAGTTGAAACATATTTAGCAATGACTAATGTACTGTTACTAGCTACTATACACTTCTACTTTTAATCATTACAATCTCAAAACCTTAATTGACAGCCAATAGTTTTATAGTTCAATTGATACTTCCTAGCATTTTTAATTGAGACATGCATCTCCAAGGTTCAAATCTTCCCAAATAATTAGAAGAACTTAGGGGGGAGAGTTGCTGGCGGCAAACCTTGGAGTCATGGCTATGATGAGGTCTAGGAAAGTTGTGGGACTTGATGTCCAAATACTTTTGCCATGAAACTTTGCTCTCTTTAACCTCTTGAGAAACCTCCTCATTTCTTACTTCATTAATGGCTTTTACTAAATTTTCAGACATGTCTATGACAATCTTATTGTAAGGTTGAATTTAATCAACCATTTTATTGGCTTTATTCCGTACCAAATTTGCTTGTATTTTAGCATTTTGTAACCCTGTATTTAGGTGGGTTTGTTATAAGGGTAGTGAGTGAGACAGAGTGAAGTTTGCTCAAGAGTGTGCAGGAAAACAAAGACTCGCGGCTTGGCCTCGCGGGTGACTCGCGGCTGCAAGCCGCCAGATGCAACACACGTGCCAAGCATGCCAGAAGGTGAACAGTCATGCTAGCTGGAGCACTACAAGACAAAACAGGACAACTGGCCATACGGTTATCTCGCGACTGGATCTCGTGACTCAGTCAAGTCGCGAGGTCAAGCCGTGAGCCACCCCTGTTTTGTAAGTCCTGACGTTTCACATTCCTCTCTCACTCCAGTATAAATACCCCTTTTACCCACAAATATAAGAGAGCTTCCAAATAGAATTTTGAGAGAGAAACCCTAAAGAAAAACAAGATTGATTCACCCACAATCTATATATTAGCGTCTTTTCAAATTCCTCAACTCTCTTCCTCTCCATTGTCAAATCCTTGAGAGGCATTTTACCAAACCTTGTTCTCACCATATTCATCACTATGGAGGGCTGTTTGGATTTCTGGGAAGCAGTTAGGAAGGAACCAATCTACATTGGTTGATGCTACGGTCTAGTAGCGGAATCCGGGAAGCTAGAAAAGAAAAAGGTTCGGCACAACCTTGTTGGAGCAAGAAGCTTGGAGGGCTTAGGTGCACTAGGTAGATTAGGCTTGGAGGGTCTATTGCTATCCATGTAACCCAACTACATTTTCTAGTGGATTGTTTACTGCTTGGAGGGTGGCGGAGAGGTTTTATGCCGAGGGCTTCGGTTTCCTCTTCGATAACACATCACGTGTTGTCTTTGTGTTTGCATCTTCCTTCCCTTTTATCTTTGCCTTTTATTATCTGCTGTAGGTTGTGATTTTAATTTGGCTTAGATAGTTTATCCAATTCTATATTATAGCTTATGTTCATTTTCCGCACACTAGTTGTTTGACATAATGCTTGAATTGGTTAATTTGTAAATTAGGGATCTAAATGTTTAAGGGTGTTTATACATATATTTGAACTTTCATTTATAATTATTACCGAGTGAGAGAGAGAGAGAGTTAAGAAAGGTACGTCTGGTTAAGAGAGTTGGCACTTAAAATCTTGTAAGTGAGAATATTTATATGCAAATGAACATGGCAGAGTCAAGAATGATAGCTTGTAATTGTAATATTGATGTACACTTCAAGACAAACTTCAATTAAGTTATAGAGAGATTACCATAAACCCGTACGTATAAACACAATCATAAGTAAGCAACTAGGACAGGCCCCATCTACAATAGGAGTCAGTCTACTACTCCATCCTTTAATGTACCTCAATTATTGAGATTTTTTTTTCTTCGTAACTAATTATTGAGAGTTAATAATAATAATAATAAAAGAACTCATTAATATATATATATATATATATATAAGTATTAATTCTGAGAAGACAGAAGTGAGAAAGTTTTCATCCCATGATGCCATGAAAGCAGAGTTTTCAGGGAAACCCAAAAACAGTGCCACAATTGACAAGCTTACAAATCCTTCACGGGCTGCCAAAAATTCCTATGCTACCATTTCAATTTCCTTCTCTTCTCTAAGAAAGTTCAAGTGCATGATTAAGGGATTGGTGCCATCTAATCTAATGTAGCTTGCCGCCTCACCTACCATTGCATGATGCTTTTACCAAAGCACCATCTCACTGGTACAGCCTCACTGAAAAAATTCAATAAATACAAGAGCTGTTTACACACACACAATAAGTCTTGAAAAAAATGAACCAAAAGATTATAACAATTCACATGCTTTATTTATGTAAATCTACAATTCATAGAAGCATTTAATCAAACACATAATTTGCATTACAAACCCACAAACGAAAATAGAAATAGAAAATAAAGACAAACTCAAAAAAAAATCATTGAAAATACTATGAAACAAAACCCACAAACAAATCTAACAAATCCCAAACAAAACCCATACAAAAATCAAAGGAAACCCAAACAAACCCAAAAAAAAGAAAAAGAAAAAAAAGGCCTTTATGATTCAAATTTTGTAGAAAGAGAGAAATAAAGAAGATAAAGAGGAAGAAAAGAGTTGAGAGAGACAAACCTTGCTGCAAGAAAGAGAAAGAAGAAAAGCTTGGGCAAGGAAGAGAGAGCATGACAGAGTAGCCAATGAAGAATTGAGAAGAGAGCACAAGCGTGAGGGTTCAGCGAGGGATTTCTAAATTCTTGGCGAGGGATTTCTAAATTCTTAGGTTTGTGAGGGGATTTCAAATCCATGGATTTGGACCCCTGAAATCCAAGATGGATTTGGGCCAAATCCAAATCCATTTTTTTAACTAACCCAAACAAAGGGTTTGGATTTGGGCCTCCTCAAATCCAAATCCAAGTCCATGTCATCCAAACAGATCATAAGTAAGCCATACTGAGCCTCTTCATTCCCAGTGATCAAACTCCTAGCTACCTTCCTTGATCTATATACCTGACTAAGACTTAAATCAGCTGAAATTTGCTGCATCACATGGTGCTTAACACCTAAGACCTCCCAGTTAGGATTCTTACTAAAATCCTCCAAATACCTGTTTGCCATATAGACTGATGTAACTTGCCCATGTTGAAATGTTAGGGGGCACGTACACTCAGATTTAAGTGTCTTGATCTCAAATGTGCACTCTCCAGTCACCATTAAGGCATAACACCTACATCCATAATTGTTCTTACAACATATAGAAATCTTCTTCTTCTCATTCAACTTCCACTTGATATCAATGTGATGCTGAATCACATACTCCCTCAAAGCCTTCCTAAAAACCTTGGAGTTTGGAAACTTCATCCCTTATACCAACTTAAAATTTGTCATATCAGTCTTCTCATTGAATCCTAGTTTGCTAGGTCTCTACTCATCATCAGAACCATCAACACTTGCAATATCATCCTCTAAAGCTGGGTCAACTCACTCGTTATCTAAATTTATGTTTGGAGGTGGAACATTGCTTGGCCTAAGTGTATTTGTGTTTGACTAAGGTGTATTAGTGTTTGGCTAAGGTGTATCAGTGGTTGGTTAAGGTGTATTAGTGGTTGGTTAAGGTGGAATAGTGTTAGGCTCAAATGGAACTGTGTGAGTTGGAGAAGACTCACCAAAAATATCATCAGCAAAGCCTTCTCCTTCCAGACCTTCATTCAACCAATCAAACTCCTTCTCTACCCCCACACTAGCATCACCCCCTATAGCAGCTCCTGCACCACCCCCTGCACCAGTTGCTACTTCAACCCCTGCACCCCCTATAGTAGTTCCTACACCAGCTCCTACACCAACCCCTACAACCTCTACACCACCCCCTGCACCAACCCTTTGACCAACACCATCAGAAACTTCAACTGCAAGTGGAGCAAGACCACTCTCCACATATAATATGATGGTGTCTCTTGGCCCTCCCTCATTAAGCTTACACATGGACACCACATCTTTATCATCTTCTATCAACCTCAAGTCTTGCACCAAGTTGCCCCCAAGAGCTAAATAATGAACCCATCAATCCCCAATTCCTCATATTTACCTTCTATTTCAAAATAACTAAGCCTATCAGGATCCTTATATACTATTTCAACTTTCCCACCAAAGTATTTTAAACTTGGGTTCCATAGAAAAGTACCCCCATAATAAACCTCAAATTTCACTTCCTCATCATCCATCTGCAATAACAAATTACCATTTGACACTTACACAATTAACAATTAAAGAATTGTAAACAACAGACACATAAAGAGTAAACACTTGTATGTTTCTGTTTTGCTTTTAGGATAAAACACACACATCAGAGGGACCACATTTTCTACTTTGCTTTTGTTTTTGTTTTACTAATAAGCACATGCAAACACTAAAATTTAAACCCAACAGAAACTTGGGTCCACTATGAGACACAATGACCGTGATAGACAAAATGTCCCTAAACAAACATAAATCCAAACAACAGATGGTCACATTTTTCATAAACATCAACAAACATAACCAATATTCTCATTTTGTTACATGTAACATTGACTATTGACTGATTACTCAAAAAACTATAAAACAATCACAAGGCCAAATAGAAATCTCGAATAGTGACTGATTTCTTACCAAGGTTTTAGTCCCTCAAACAACCCATTGCTCGTTTAGGTTTATACTTGTAGCACAATTTCAATATCAGATGCAGAGTGGGGTTTTTCATGTTTCTAGGGCTCGTGAGGAAAAGATTCAATGGTTCTTGTTTTTGATTTGTGTTATGTTCTGTGTAAGGTTGAATTTATTCAACCATCTAATTGGCTTTATTCCGTGCCAAATTTGCTTGTAATTCAGCATTTAGTAACCCTGTATTTAGGTGGGTTTGATGTAAGGGTAGTGAGTGAGATAGAGTGAAGTTTGCTTAAGAGTGTGCAAGAAAACAGAGTCTCGCGGCTGGGTCTCACGGGTGACTCGCGGCTTCAAGCCGCCAGAAGCAACCTCACGTGCCAAGCATGCTGGAAGGTGAACAGTCTGCTAGCTGGAGCACTACAGGACAAAACAGGACAACTGGCCGTACGGTTATCTCGCGACTGGATCTCGCGACTTAGTCAAGCCGCGAGGTCAAGCCGCGAGCCACCCCTGTTTTGTAGAATTCTGACGTTTCACATTCCTCTCCACTCCAGTATAAATACCCCTATTACCCACGATTGAAAGGGAGCTTCCAGAGAGAATTTTGAGAGAGAAACCCTAAAGAAAAACCAGATTGTTTCACCCACAATCTCTACCTTAGAATCTCTTCAAATTCCTCATCTCTCTTCCTCTCCATTGTCAAATCCTTGAGAGGCATTATACCAAACCTGGTTCTCATCATCATCATCACTGTGAGACAGTTGTTTGGATTTCTGGGAAGCAGTTAGGAAGGAGCCAATCTTCATTGGTTGATGCTACGGTCTAGTAGCGGAATCCGGGAAGCTAGAAAAGAAAAAGGTTCGGCGCAACCTCGTTGGAGCAAGAAGCTTGGAGGGCTTAGGTGCACTGGGTAGATTAGGCTTGGAGGGTCTATTGCTGTCCTTGTATCTCAACTTTATTTTCTAGTGGATTGATTACCGCTTGGAGGGCGGCGGAGAGGTTTTTCGCCGAGGGCTTCGGTTTCCTCTTCGATAACACATCGCGTGTTGTCTTTGTGTTTGCATCTTCCTTCCTCTCTATCTTTGCCTTTTATTTATCTGCTGTGGATTTTATTCTGTTATGGCTTAGATAGTTTTTAATCAATTTCGTATGATAGCATATGTTAAGTTTCCGCACACTTGTTGTTTGACATATTGCTTGAATTGATTAAGTTTTAATTTGGGGGTCTAAACGTTCAAAGGTGTTTTTACACGTTTTTGAACTTTCATTCTGATTTTTAATAAAATGGTGCTTTTCTAATGTCTGAGGGTGAGGTGGGTAATGAAGAGCAAACGGATTGAAGTTCGGGTCGGCAAAGTGTTAAGTTTTAAACCATGGGTAGGCAAAGTGAAAATGGCTCAAACCATAGGTGGGTTTACTGTAATTTCCCCTTTTATAAATAATAAAAATGATCAACCTAATGAGGTTGAAGGGATTTTTTAAAATAAAAAAGGATAATGTCTTAAACCTTGTATGGTTTTAGAAACATAAATTATATTTTGATGATTTTTACTTCGATATATTTTCAATTCCTTTCTACGCTTTCCATTTATTCATGGGATGTAGATGTTTGAGTAATTAGTTACTTGGGTTGGTGGAGAATCTAGATATGGTTGGTTGAGTTGTTATGGAGTACTTGCCATGGTAGATGGAAACAAAGGCAAGAAGTAGGTTTGGAATGTGGCCAAATAGCTTCACAAGGATTTTAAGGATCAAGAAATGTGAAGGCTCTGGCAGTGAGATGGAGGCTTGGACACTGATGAAGAGACCTGGGAGGACGTAGATAGACAAATGTGTAGGACTTGCTTGCCACTAATCTTCTTTTTTTGTTTTTTTGTTTTTGTTTTTTTTGTTTTTGTTTTTAAAAGGGTGTTTTAAGGAAATATTTATTTTTATTCTTTTGATACAAAGATAGAAATTATCCCCTGACCTAATCTAAGTGTATATACGTATGAAGCTTCCTCCTGGATACTTGAACCCCGACTCTTTCCCCCCATACTCCACAAGCACTTGTACTTTTGAAGTGACCATCGCACCAAGGATGTGTGGTGGTTAAGGAAATCTTTATGAATTCTTTATCTAAAATATAATTTGTTAATTTGTTTTTAATCACTAATGTGGCACTATACAACATCAGTTAAAAAGATTTCATGTCACTATTCCATTAGCCACATAGACAATAATACTAATGACAATTAATAAAAGGATGAACCAATAATAAAACCTCCGACCAAGAACAAGAACCAGGGAAAACCGGAACATAAAGCGACACGGATAGCAAAGAACTAACAAACAGTAACAATGCTCGAATTATCCATACTTAGGGACTCAATAGCACTCAACTTAAACTTAAGAGACCATTACGTCTTACAGAATAATTTCAATGACTAAATAGTGTAGTTCGCCAAGACTTAAGAGAGCACCAAAAAGTATTAATATTTAATTTACACACTATAACATCATCCCTACCCAAAAAAAAAAAAAAAAACAAAAAAAAAACAAAACAAAACAAAACAAAACAAAACACTAAATGTCATGGACCATGTCAAGTTATCAACCTCCTTAAGTGCATAAGTTCCTATTGCATTTAAAATAATAATAAATCTAGATTATTTAGAAAAATAAACTAAACAAAAACAATTTTAAAAATAAATATAACATATTAAGTAAAAAAAGGACAAGTAAATATTTTATAAGAATTACACCTCAATCTCAATCTACTCAACGTTGGTAGCAAATTAGCACTGCAAATATTCATACTTGCGAATTCTAACTTAAGTTGGCCAATTTCATTAGTATCTTCATCTACCATACAACATTTTAATATAACTTGAGTGTACTATGGGGTTGAAGGCCCAAATCATCCATTGGGCCTTTGGCTTTGGCTGAGGACATGAGTTATCCAAAGAGGAATAAATAACTATATGTTAGGACATATGTGTTTCACTTGTTAAGGCTATATGTCATGATTTTATGTAATTGACTTATCCTTTGACAAAACGAACTTTACTTGTATTTGGGTGGATTTAGGATGTTTTAAATACTTCAATAAATCTTATTTCAAGATCAAGTATTGAAGCTTTCAAGTCTGTTCAAGAAAACAAGTTCAAAGTGCAAAATCATTAAAGCTCAATAGCTGGCTCGACAGCTGTATCTATCGAGCTTAAGGAAGCTGTTCTTTATTCGGTGTGCTCGACACCTGCTCGACACCTACTATCTGTCGAAGTTTAAGGTTTTTAGAATTTCAATATGATTTTCTTGGGATCAGTGAATGTGTCTTTGGGCCTTCTTTTCTCCTAAACCTAGACATACAAAGGGATCAGTTTAAGGGCCGTCAAAATGTTCACAAGTTGCACAAGCTTTGAGTAAACTCTGTTCAAGCAAATTGTGACCGGAGACGAAGTTTTTGCCCTAGTTCATCTCTTTCTCTTGAAGAAGTTGCTATGTATATGCACCGTAGGGTTTTGTGACCAAGCATCTTCTTGATCTTCATCATGTGGATAAACTGAAGAACTTTGCAACTAACAACCTTTTTAGTTGGTGATTGAAGTCGCATACTGGGATCCGTGCAATTAGTTAGTCAAGTACTAGGAGTTGTGCATCTGAAAGGGGAACTGTCACTACAGAACAAGTCCAATTAGGTATTGGGGTAAGGGTTCAACTGCAGGTTGGTAAGGTACTTGGATTCCTTTACTTGTAACTGCTTGTTGTGATAATAGTGGAGTTTCGGGAGTTGTAACCTGAAAATCAGCCGGTGGGGTTTTTGCCGTTAGGTTTTCCCTATTCGTAAATAAATTACCGTGTTATTTATTTTCAGCTGCATATTTAGTTTATTGGTGATTTGTTTGTGCTACCACGCGTTTGCATGATAAATTGATTAATTAATAACTTGGCTAATTAATTAATTAATTAATTTCTATCACAATGGGTCATTTAGTTTGTGGCCTATCAAGTGGTATCAGAGCAAGCACACTCTGATTAGGGTTAAATCTTTGCTGTATTGATCCATTGACCCCTGTTTGTCATGGATAGAGGATAGTCATTAATCATACCTCCTTTATTTGATGGCACTATCTATGTATACAGGAAAGTACGCATGAGAGTTTTCTTGCAGTCTTTAGATTAGAAAGTGTGGCAAGCTGTGGAGATAGGCTGGACTAAGCCTACAGAAGTGCCAGCCAACTGGGATGATGCCAAGATTAAGGCGGCAAACTTCAACAGTAGATCTTTGAATGCATTGTTCAGTGCTGTCACCAATGAGGAGTTCAAGAAGATATGCTCCACTAAAACTACCAAGGAGGCTTGGACCATTCTCCAGACAACCTATGAGGGTACTAAAGCTGTCAAGGACTCAAAACTTTAGAGGCTCGCTACAAGCTTTGAAGAGATAAAGATGGAGGAAGATGAGTCTTTCGATGAGTTCTATGCCAAGCTAAAAGACATAGTGAACTTAGCCTTCACTTTTGGGGAAACCATTCCTGAACCCAAGATTGTGAGGAAAGTACTCAGATCTCTACCCGAGAGATTTCATGCTAAGATTACGGTAATAGAGGAATCAAAGGATATTGACAAGATTCCTTTAACTGAGCTGGTTGGAAACTTGCAGACCTACGAGCTAGGGTTAACAAGAATAGGCAAGTCGGGTAAAAGCAAGAGTATGGCATTGAAGGCCAAGAGCAGTGAAACAGATGAATCTTCTGATGATGGAGATTCCAACATGAAGTCCTACATCACCAGGCAGTTTTAGAAGTTTATAAAGAACGCCAATGGAAAGGGTTTCAACAAGGACTGCAGGTAATCCAGTTCTTCTTAGTTTAAAGGTCAAGACAAAGGGAAAAAGGATGCTAAGGAAGGTGGTCAATACACTGTTCCCTCAGGACCTAAGTGCTTTAGGTGTCAAGGTTTCGGTCACATGAAGCATGAGTGTCCTACATACCTCAAAAGCATTGGGAAAAGCAAGGCACTTGCTGTTACCTTGAGTGACACTGAGCCTGAGGATGATTTCGACAATGAGGATGACGGAATCTTAAATGCCTTCAGGGCCCCGATCAATCCTACTGATGGGATTGTTGAAGATGTGGTTGAAGGAGAGGAACTGGTGGAATCTAAGTTTGAGAAGATGGATGATCAAGATGACATCCATACTGCCTATGAGAAGCTGTATAAACTTTCTAAAAGGCATGAGAAATTATATAGGCTAACCACCAAGAAGCTCAGTGATGTGGAACTTGACTGTGAGGAGCTTTCCACAAATTTTGATGAGGCTAATCAGACTATTGGAGCACTGAGATTCAAGAACAATTTCTTGGTTGGGAAGACCAAGAAGCTTGAAGCGGAACTGTTTCAAGTTAGAACTCAATTGGAGAGGACTTCAAGCGCAAAGCTGGATGAGATGCTAAGCATTCAAAAATCTGCTTCAGATCAAACAGGTTTAGGGTATGGACTTTCTTCTTCTAATACTGCTTTTTCTAGTACCACTATTTTTGTTCCTCCTACTAATAATGTTAAAACTGAGAACAATGAGATTAAAACTGAATTAGCTAGTGAGAACTTAGACAAGGGTAAATCTATCTTAGGAGCACCCCCTAAGCCTGAGAAGAAAGATGTTAAAAACCCTAGGGCTAAGAAGGCTAACTCTCAAAAGCCTAAACAAAAGAAGCAGCATCTTTGTCATCATTATGGAGCTGCTGGTCATACTCGACCAAATTGCTACAAGTGGCTTACCACTCAATAGAGCAATGGCATGATAGCATCTGGGACCTAGAATCAATTTCAATCCTCTCTTGCTCCCCTTGGTGATCTTTTCAAAGCCCTCATGTTCCTTTCGAACTTGAACGGTTTTAATTCTTCATTTTCACTACCGATTCAAGGGTTTGCTAGACGGAAAGGTTCTTCCAAGGTGTGGAAGGAAAAGAGCTCCAAGTCATTCTGTCACTTTTCTCTCTCTCTTATTGTTTTTATGTGTGCATTACTTATGTGTTTTGCTTTCATGTTTTGAGTCAGTCTTGTTTTTATACTTTGTTTGTTTAACATGTTTTTGTTTGTTTACTTTTCAGTTTTGCTTTATTTTGTTTTTCATATAAAAATAAAAATAAAAAAAATTGAAAAATTAGAAAATACAAAAACAGTGTGTGTTTTGTGTACATTGGTACTTGTATACTTTAGATGGCCATTGAAACCAAGTCTTCTAAACTTTGTATCACTTGTAACTTAGATGAGCATCTCTATGTACAATTAAGCAAGTGAGTTTTGTGGCTCGTGTTTGTGATGAGTACAATTAAGTTGTCTTTTAAACATAACACGCATATCACTCTTTTTGATGGGAATGACTAAAAAATCCTACGAGAAAGGCATAAATAACCATCTCACCACTATTGCTCGCCAATCATAATTTGACACCTGTATGCTTCAGCATAGCGAAAGTGCAGTGTCAATGACATTTATATGCTTAGGCATAGCAAAATTAAAATTTCAAATATCATTGGGTATTTCTTTTCCTTCTTTAATATGCCTATGCATGATATGTTTAAAAGAAAAATATGCAAAGAATCAAAAGCAAAAAGATCAAAAATGCTTTAAACATGATTGCAAGCATGTATTCTAGGAGATGTGGGAATTATAAGATGTACCTCAAAGGTGATAGTCCCCATCAAGCAGTTATGATCATCATAACATGTATACACTTATGCAATCTTGCGATATTTTTCACACACAACACGCAATATTCTTTTCTATTCTTGATACATGTGCAGGTACAATGTGATTTGGCCATCACGAGGTTTTACATGTATTGATGTATGCTCACTAAACTGTCTAGACTTATTTTGAAATATAAAATTGTTTAGACATGTTTAATGTGTGTGTGTGTGTTTTTGAAGATCCATGTGCTTAATTTTTTTCATTTTAGAGATGTTTTTGAGAACTTAATATGTTGATTAGATCATTGGTTGAGTTGCATGTTGGATTGCATTAATGACTGTGTTTTTCACATCTAGAAAAACTGTTTTTAAAAGTTGGCTCGACACCTCCTCGATACCTCCTCGATAGCTAGCTATCTATCGAGCTTCCTTAAGCTTTTTCTTATCACAATCTCGCCTGCACCTCGATACCTGGTGGATCTCTCGAGATTGGGTCTGTATACTCGATAGCTTCTCAATACCTGGTAGATCAATCGAGCTTCTGTTTTAAACTCTAGTGTGTTGATCCTCAATACCTCCTCGACACCTCAGTTGTCGACGAGTATTTCCTTGACATCTCCTCGACAAATCTCTCGATACCTGTCAATACCTGCATCTGTCGAGATTTATTGGCTTTCCTATATAAAGCCTCTACGGAATTCGGATCTCATTTCCATCGATTTCTCTCTCGATACTTCTTTGTTTCTCTCCCAAAAACACTTCAATCTCATTCCTTTCTTGGTTATCAAGGATTTTACAAGGTTTTTCAAGTTTTTTCTTCACTTGGCAAGCTTCTAATCCCTTCTCATTCATGCATTTCATGTTTTGAAACCTAGGATTTGGGGTTTTTTGAAATTTTTTGAGTTTTTCAAAATTGATGAGATTTCATTGAAATTTTGGGTTGGGTTTTCACTTAAATGTGTTTAAAACCTAATACATTGCATCACATTAGCATTATAATAGTATTACCATGCATTTAGATGTGTGCTATATGTTTGTGTATTGATAGGTTTGGATTGGGCTGAGCCCATGATGCAATTTCCTTTGCATGTCACATGTTCATGTATTTCCCATGCATACATACTTTTTCAATATATTTGATATATTTGAGAATGTTTGGGACTTTTCTGATTGTCATTCTTTCTCTCCCTCTCTGTTAGTTTACGTTAGTCGTGTCTATGACACCTAAGCGTAAATCCACCCCAGCCCGGAACCCTCTTCATTTCGGTGTTTCCTCTTCGTTTGATCCTTCCCTATCTCATATCCGGTTCCATGATGATGATGCTTTTAAGGCATTTTCGGAGAACTTTTCTAGATGAGGCATTCATTTGGAACGCCAAGTCATCTTGAAAGATTTTGCAGACATCGAGCTTCCCTCTGTCATTCACAGTAGGGGATGGGAGTCACTATGTGACGTCCTGGTCACCTGTCCTCTCGTGCTTATCCAGGAGTTCTACTCCAACATGCACGGGATTAATCAGTCAATACCTCTTTTCTTCACTTGTGTTCGGGGTACGCGTATTCCTATCACACTGCAGTTGGTTGCGGATGTGCTTCAGGTCCCTAGGATAGAGTTTCCTGACTATCTTGGTTGTGAGCATCTAAGGACTGTGTCCACGGATAAGCTCATGTCTGCTTTCTGTAAGCACCCTACTGCTAGGGGTGAGCATCTTTTTACACCATGTCGACTTTTTGCTAAAGATTCTAGATTCATGAACATGGTGATGACTTTTGTTTTATATCCCCTCTCTCACTATAACTCCATCATAGAGCCTCGTGCTTGGTTTTTGTTGTCTCTTCTTGAGCATCTTACCATAGACTTCCCTTCTCATTTCATTCTGTCTATTATAGATGTTCATCTAGATTCGGTGACCCATGATAAGTTCATCTTTCCTTTTGCTATCACGAGGATTTTACGTCATTTTTCCGCTCCTTTTCCCTCTTCCGACCATTTTACCATCATGTGTGCCATAGATTACGCTACCGTTAAATGTAGCGAGGCCCAGCTTCGGTCACAGCAGTCGGATTCAGCAACTCCTTCCTCTCGTTCCGCTCCATCCCATTCGGCTCCATCCACATCGGCTCCTCCTTCTTCTTCGGGCAATGTGTCCCTAGGAGATATCATGGCACAGCTGTAGCGCATGGATCCTCACCTCGATACACTCTCTATGGAGTTGTATCAGGTGAACATTCGTGTCGGTCGTATTGCATGACGACAGGCGTCTATGGTTGGCTTTGCTCTTGAGGCTACTCCTTCACCACCTTCTCTCGTGGCTTCTACTTCTGAGGATGAGAATGATGATGATGGTGATGACGATGATGCTTCCGATGATAATGATGGAGATGCTAGCTTTGCCGATGAGATGTCTACTTGACACTTTTACCCTTTGTCATTCGTGACAAAAAGGGGGAGTAGTTTTGGTATGAGAGTAGTCCATCTTAGGGGGAGAGTTAGTATAGGACCATTTTATTAGGGGAAGTGTTGATACATTTTGAGGGATGTAGTGAGGATAGTACGTATCTTTTCTTTTCTTTCTGTTTAAATATAATACTCTTGTACATAAGGTCTTGTGACCATTTATAGACATACATTGTACTTATCTCCTTATTTATATTGATGTATGTTTTATTTCACCTACCATTTCATGTGTTGTTTCTTTTCTCTCTTTATACACATGTTTTTTATACTTGTATGCAATCTATTATTTCTATTTCACACAAAGATGCCTTGATGAGTTTTGTTTAAAGTGTTTCAGAAATACAGGTTGTCAAAGTCTACTTGTCATAAACACTTCTTGCAAAGTTTTTCAAGAGTTTGTGTTAGGATAGATTTTATTGTATTCAACAAGTGAATATGAGTTGAGTAATTTATGACTTCTCTCATATGTTCATTTATTTGTTGTGGTTTTGTCACAGATTGCCAAAGGGGGAGATTGTTAGGACACATGTGTTTCACTTGTTAAGACCATATGTCATGATTTTATGTAATTGGCTTATCCTTTGACAAAACGCATTTTACTTGTATTTGGGTAAATTTAGGATGTTTTAAATAATTTAAGAAATCTTGTTTCAAGATTAAATATTGAAGCTTTCAAGTTTGTTCAAGAAAACAAGTTCAGAGTGCAAAATCATTAAAACTCGACAGCTGGCTCGACAATTGCATCTATCAAACTTAAGGAAGCTATTCTTCATTCGGTGTGCTTGACAGCTGCTCGACACTTGCTATCTATTAAGGTTTAAGGTTTTCAGAATTTTAATCTGATTTTCTTGGGATCCGTGAATGTGTCTTTGGGCCTTCTTTTCTCCTAAAAGTAGACATATAAAAGGATCAATTTAAGCGCCGTCAAAGTGTTCACAAGTTACACAAGTTTTGAGCAAACTTTGTTTAAGCAAATTGTGACTAGAGACGAAGTTCTTGCCCTAGCTCATCTCTCTCTCTTAAAGATGTTGCTGTGTATGTGCACCGTAGGGTTTTGTGACCAAGCATCTTCTTAATCTTCATTATGTGGATGAACTGAAGAACTTTGCAACCAACAACCTTCTTAGTTGGTGATTGAAGTTGTGTACTGGGATCCACACAATTGGTTAGTCACGTACTAGGGGTTGTGCATCTGAAAGGGGAACTGTCACTACAGAACAAGTCCAATTGGGTATTGGGGTAAGGGTTCAACTGTAGGTTGGTAAGGTACCTAGATTCCTTTACTTGTAACCGCTTGTTGTGATAATAATGGAGTTTCGAGAGTGGTGACCTGAAAATCACCCGGTGGGGTTTTTGCCGTTATGTATTCCCCATTCGCAAACAAATCATCGTGTTATTTATTTTCCACCATATTTAGTTTATTGGTGATTTGTTTGTGTTACA
The DNA here is from genome assembly GCF_001633185.2 of Quercus lobata. Classification (NCBI taxonomy): domain Eukaryota; kingdom Viridiplantae; phylum Streptophyta; class Magnoliopsida; order Fagales; family Fagaceae; genus Quercus; species Quercus lobata. The sequence continues at coordinate 5,782,118 of NC_044908.1, forward strand.
ACACGTTTGCATGATAAACTGATTAATTAATAACTTGGCTAATTAATTAATTAATTTATATCACAAGAGGTTATTTAGTTTATGGCCTATCACTATGAGTGATACAAATTTAGAATATTGTAAGAAAAAATGAGTTAAAGATGGTTCGAGCAGGAATTTTCTCCTCAAACATGATAAATCCAGTTCAAATATACATTTCACTAATGAGGGTGGTGACCTTCGAAGAAGCTCCAGTGATAAGGACGTGCATCGTAAGCATACAAAGGAGATGGGAACTCAAAAATATCAAAGGGAAAACTGCTACCACCGCATTGAATATACTACAGCTACTTTTCTGGTCGCATTTATGTTGAGGAGACCCCTGAATAGTGCTGCCTTGACTACCACAACTCATAGAAAGCCAGAAAAGGTGTCTGATGGGACAGGTACTCAAGTAAAGGTTCAAATGATCAATAAGTGTAGGATCAAGATGGCCCATAAGGAGTTATATAATGTAAGAGACCCTCCAAAAGGAAGGGATTAGAAAAATAGAGAGAGAACACTGTAGCAATCATCAATTTATAAAAGTGAGACCTCCTCGAACTGTAAGTTCATTGATATCAGAATCTCTTATTTGCGTTTGATTGTCATTTAATTTAGTACTAGTCGTTGTACAACTCATTAATGCCTAGTTCTTTAACCCACTCTCTACAAATTCATTGTACTGGGCTCACTGGGCCAAGATCATACACTTTGGGCTTAGGCTGCAAAATGGTTCCTTACATGTACCATGAAAGCAAATCAATAAAGAATTAAAATTGTATAGTTGTGAGAGCTGAGAGGAAGGATAGAGAAAGCTCTTTGCTTGACTATGGAGCAGTGGAGACGTAAGCGTGGTTTGAAGATTAGGCATTAGGTTTGCTTGTTTGGATTTTTTTTTTTTTTTTTTTTTTTTTTTTTTTTAAGTTTAGTAGCTTCAACTTGTTTTGTCACTTTGTGTAAGTAGACCAGTAGGGTTACTGTGTTAGCAACTTAGTAGTGTTAGAGTAGTTCATATATAGTCAAATCAAATGTCTTGCTTTGTTTAAATGTTTTCAATTTTCCTTTCGTTTTATCTTTTTTTTTCTTAAAAATTTTTTTTAATAAATGGGTAGTCAACTTGTCATGTGACTCTTATTGGCAATAAAAAAATTTGAATAGGTCGGGTCAGGTTGACCCGCAAAAAAATAGGTTGAGTCACAAGTTAATTCGTTTTTGCTTCATGTCAAAAAATTCAGGTTCGAGTCAGTAAATTCTGACCCGTTTTGCCATATCTAGGAAAAATTGCTATCTGCCTAGCCCTAGTTAGATGTGCATACGGAGATCCGTAGATGCAAAGACATCTAACTTGGTTCATGGTCCTTAGACTTCTACGCTAACTCATGTTAGAAAAATCAAGTCTAATAGTCAAGGCCCAAGCCCAAGGCAATGATATCACTATCAATTAAAGTTTCATCGGACTTGATCACCTTAATGTCCACTCCCTTCCAAAATTGGGTTAAGCTTCCTACAAATCCTTCTAATTGCACAACGTGACAACTTTGAAATCTCATTTTTCTTTTAATCTATTGCATTCTACTCACACTGGCTTTAGTTTCAATTAGGCACTCTGAGTTGTACTCTTTTTATTATTGCCCTTAGTGCTCTTAACTGTCAAGATCCAAATAGCCTATCTACATGCAGTTCCATGCTATAGAAATCATAGCGAGATTGGGGGCTTAATAAGGCTAGTCTCCTCAACAATTTGAGATAGTTTAACAAGATCAAGAGCAGAATAGATATCACCTTCATTGTGGGCTTAAGTTGAATGCTTCTCAGATTGAAGTCCGTCCTAAATTTACCTTCCTGGTTAAGAGACCCATTAGAGGCTCATTTGGTTGTTGAACCCCCTCCAAACTCATTTTAAAACCTTGCAATAGATCATGGTTGTTTGCCCATAAATATTTGGGCCTAGATGTGGAGGCTAGGCCCAGTTAAGCTTAGAAGTAGCACACTGCGAGCCACTAAGGGCAACATTAAAAGATCAATGAGTTTTCCTTAATTTTATAAGGTACTTGAATTGATGATCCTGATTATACCTTCGTCTACAGGACGAAGCAATGACAAGGACAATCCTGGAAACCGTCCAACCAATGATCGTCATCAGGCTAGACAAACTCGTCTGTCCAATCATTAATGAAGCGTTACAAAGCAATGATGAATTTCTATACCGTTGGGGAAATAACCCACCATCAATGTTCTATAAAGGCATTATTGATATGAGAATAAAATCACCATTAAGGTAGCCCTAACGGCTAGAAGGAAGAGGAAAACACTTGTATAAATACCTACCGATAAGGTCCAAAAGAAAAGGTACACATGCACTCAAAACATTCTACGTCAGACATTCTGTTATTCTAGCCATTCTAACTTTAGCATCGGAGACCTTGTGGCAGGCGCCACACTGGTGACCACTTTCTTTCTTTTCATAGCTTGACTTGTTGTAGGATCAGGATTGGCTGAGGACGATTCCCTTCAGGATGAACATTTCTACTGACGATCTAAGCATCATCAGTTTGGCACCGTCTATGGGGAACTTCTTAGCGATTCTTGAGCACCCACTTCGAGAACACAACTCCATTCTTTATAAGTCCAAATGGAGTCCAACACTAACCCAGATCCTACCACATTGGTTTTACAAATTTAGTCACTTGTAGCCATTGTGGAAGAGCTTACTAGGTAGAATCAAGAGATGATGCAATGGCTGCAACAGGAAGGTAATCGTCTAGAGACCAATAGGGATGATAAGGGGAATAGTCACAGGAGGTGACCCAGCACCCCAGAAGGTGCGAGCTCAGATCTCCTCAGGGAGATGAGAAAGGAGATGGACAAACTGAGAAATGCCATCAAGGGAAAAACATATCAAAGTCTGGATAGAATGGTCAGAAAGATGGACTCACCTTTCACTTAGTTGTCCATGAATGCCCGGTGCCTTCCAAGTTCCATCTACCACAACTCGAGCCCTTTGACGGATTGAAGGATCCACTGGATCACCTCAACACCTTCAAAATAACTCTGGGTTTCCAACAGCCCCACAATGAGATCCTATACCCGCTCATTTCCTACCACCCTTAAGGGGGCGGCCCGGGAATGGTTCACCAAGCTACCAACATCCTCTATTGACAACTTCAAGCAGCTAAGTAGTGCCTTTGTTTGTCACTTCGTTGGTGGGCAGCACCCAAAAAGGCAGGATGACCATTTGCTTACCATCAAGCAAGGAGAGAAGGAAACTTTGAGGTCCTATGTGTCATGTTTCACTCGAGGAACTTTAGAGGTAGATGAAGTAAACGACAAAGTACAACTAACGGCCTTCAAGGCTGGGTTGAAGTCCAGGGATTTCGTGGCCTTCTTGGCAAAAAACCCCCCTAAGACAATGGCAAAGGCACTTCTGAAGGCACAAAAGTACATAAATGGTAAGGACGCCCTAGTAGCCATAGATTGGATAGAGAAGCCCAAGGAAAAGAAGAAAGAAGATGACCGAAGAGAACAAAAAGGGGATCGAGTGGATCGGCAGAATATTGAAGGAAGTAGAAGCAAGGATGACAAAAACCTTTGTCTAATGAAATTCACGCCTCTAGTGATGCCCGTTGATCAGATCTTGATGGAGATTAAGGACAAAAAAATACCTAAAATGGCCCAGGCCATTACACTCGTCACCCAACGTGTGCAACAAGAGGAAATACTACCGTTTTCACAAAGATCACGGGCATTACATAGAGGATTGCCGAGACCTGAAAGAGCAAATAGAAGAACTCATATGGAAGGGGAAATTGCACAAGTACGTGAAAAGAGAAGATTCGAGTAGGTATAGGTACGGAGGTAGAGATCAACATGAAGTTTCTCAGAGAGATGAGGATAACATACAACCTCATCCACAAAGTACGATAGGGGAAATAAGGACCATCACAGGGGGGCCGTCCAAGGGAAGGTCGTTCAATTCCCTCAAGAAATCATACCAAAGACAGGTGAACAGTGTCCATAGTCTGCATCCTCTAAAACATAGACGGGTTGACCAAGACATGTATTTCTCAAAAGAAGATGCCAAGGGAGTAAAGCAACCTCATGATGACTCGTTGGTCATTATGATCATGATTGAAGGATTCAATACTAGAAGGGTTCTAGTTGACAATGGGAGCTCGGTAGACATTATTTACCTTTCTGCATTCCAGCCATTCAAAGTGGACCCAAAGAAACTTCGTCTTTTTGAGTCCCTCCTCTTCAGTTTCAGTGGAGATAAGGTGTATCCCCGGGGAAGAGTGACACCAAGAGTGACACCCTCATCCTACAATGTGATTATTGGACAGCCTACCTTTAATCGCTGGAAGGCAACCACTTCCACCTACTGCTTGAAAGTGAAATTCCCAACAGAACAAGGGGTTGGCGAGATAAGAGGAGACCAGGTATTGGTAAGGGAGTGTTATCAGGAAATCCTAGCCTCAAAGGAGAACCACACGTGGATAATTGAAGACAAGACGCAAGAAATTGTTGAGAAGCTGGAGACGATAGAGTTGGTCGAAGGGGATTCTACAAAGACGACTCAAGTAGGGATGAGCCTAAATCCCCAAATGAAGAAAGAGATTGTTGGCTTCCTAAAAGATAATGTAGATGTTTTCAGATGGAGCCACAAAGAGATGCCGGGTATACCACCCAACATCATCCAACACCGCTTAAAAGTAGATCCGAGAAGAAACTTGTCCAGCAGAAAAGAAGAGTTTTTGCCCCTGAACAGAACAAAGCCGTCATGGACGAAGTGAGCAAACTGCTCGCTGCCAACTTCATCAGGGAAGTCTATTATCCCGAGTGGTTGGCCAATGTCGTTATGGTCAAAAAAGCGAATGGGAAATGGAGAATATGCGTTAACTTCACTGATCTAAACAACGCTTACCCGAAGGATAGCTTTCCTTTACCAAAAATCGACCAGTTGGTAGACTCAACTGTCGGGCACAAGCTCCTCACCTTCATGGATGCATTCTCTAGGTACAAGCAAATACAAATGGCAAAGGAAGATCACGAAAAAACAGCCTTCATCACTAGCCAGGGGCTCTACTACTACATGGTCATGCATTTTGGTTTGAAGAATGCAGGAGCCACATATCTAAGATTGGTGAACCAGATGTTCAGCAAGCAGATCGGGAGGAACGTAGAAGTATACGTTGATGATATGCTCATCAAGAGTAAAGAAGAAGAGAGCCATTTAGACGATCTCAGGGAGACATTCAACACGCTTAGACAGTATAGCATGAAGCTAAACCCATCTAAATGTGCCTTTGGAGTCTCCTCAGGGAAGTTCCTCGAGTTCATGGTGTCGCAAAGAGGGATAGAGGCAAACCTTGAAAAAGTGAAGGTTATCCTCGAGATGTCATTTCCAAAGACGGTGAAAGAAGTGCAATCCCTTACGAGAAGAGTAGCTACCCTCAATCGGTTCATCTCAAAGGCGATGGACAAGTGTCTTCCTTTCTTTACGACCTTAAAAAAGGCCTTCATATGGATGGAGGAATGCGAGGCAGCATTCTAGGAATTAAAACACTACCTGAGCAATCCCCCACTCTTGAGTCCGTTTAAGGAAGGAGAAGATTTATTCCTCTACCTGGCAGTATCCATAACTGCAGTCAGCGTAGCCTTAGTTAGGGAGGAGAACAGGATACAACTTCCAGTGTACTACATTAGTCAGGCTTTTCAAAGAGCTGAAGCCTAATACCTGAAGATAGAAAAGATTACCTTCGCTCTAATATTGGCCTCAAGAAAACTCCAGCCATACTTTCAAGCTAACCCAATCATAGTAATGATGGACCAGCCCATCAAAAGAGCGATGAAAAAACCTGAAGCTGCTGGACGAATGGTATAGTGTACTATTGAGCTCAGTCAATTTGATATAGAATACCGCCCCCAGATAGCCATCAAGGCTCAGGCACTAGCAGACTTCATAGCAAAATTCATCGACTCTAAGCATGAAGAAAACCACGAAGAACTTTGGATGATCCATACGGATGGCTCGTCGACCTAGGAGGGAGGTGGAGCAGGCGTCGTCATCACCTCCCTAGAAGGAGACATTTTGAAGTATAGTGTCTAGCTCAGGTTCCCTGCAACAAATAATGAAGCGGAGTACGAGGCTATATTGACAGGACTAAGAATTGTTAGGGCACTTGGAGCTAAAAACATTTCATTAAGGAGTGATTCACAGCTCGTCATGGGACAGGTTAGAGGAGATTTTGAAGCAAAGGAGATGAGAATGCAGAAGTACCTCAAATTTACGAACCAGCTAATAAGCAACTTTGATCATATAGAATTTGTTCAGATCCAGCGAAGCTAGAATGTTGAGGCTGATGAAGTCGCACGGGCTGCATCCACAGAGGATCAATCAAGGGCAAATGATTGGATATTGGAAGAACAAAATTTCCCTAACATTGAACAATTTTAGACCTTCGATGTACACACTCGCTTAGGGTGGATGACTCCTATTCTATCTTATCTTAAAGACAGGCAATTACCATCGAACCTGGAAGAAGCCAGGAAGATCAAGAAGCGAGTTGTCAAGTTCTCCATACTCAATGACGAGCTTTACAAAAGGGGTTTTTCCCAGCCTTACTTGAGGTGCATAGAAGAGGAAGAAGCTAAGTATGTTCTAGAAGAAGTGTATGGGGGAATTTGCAACCACCACATGGGGGCAAAATCCCTCATCCAAAAGATGATGAGGGTAAGTTATTTCTGGCCCACAATGTAGAAGGACACAACGGATTTTGTCAAAAGATGTGATCGTCGCCAGAGGTACGGAAATGTCCAACGGGTCCCAAGGGAAAAGATGACGACCATTTCCTCACCCTGGCCATTTTCACAATAGGGAATTGACATTATGGGACCTTTACCGCAAGGAAAGAGACAGATGAGGCTTTTACTTGTCACGATAGACTACTTCACGAAATGGGTAGAAGCAGAAGCACTAGCGACGATCATAGAAGCGAAGGTACAAAATTTTTTTTGGAAAAATATTGTTTGTAGGTTTGGGATACCAAGGACGATCATTTCAGACAATGGTCAACAATTTGACAGCCACAGATTTAGGACATTCTGCATGAGCCTAGGCATCAAGAACAAGTATTCATCACTAGGACACCCTTAGGCCAATGGACAGATGGAAGTAATGACTCGGACCTTGCTAAAGATCATCAAGACCCGGTTAGTGGGGACAAAGGGAGCATGGCCCAAGGAATTACCAAGTGTTCTATGGGCCTATAGAACTACATCGTGAACACCAATGGGAAAGACGCCGTTCAATCTAACCTATGGAATAGAAGCAGTCATCTTGGTTGAAGTAGGACTCGCTAGCCTTAGAACGGAGTTCTTCAACGAACAAAGTAACGACCAATTAAAACTAAACCTGGATTGCCTGGACGAAGTCAGAGACCGAGCCTCTCAAAGAATGACCAAGTACCAGTTGAAGATAGCCGAATACTACAATTAGAGGGTAAAGCTGAAAAGGTTCAACATTGGTGATCTCATCCTTCGAAAAGTAACTGCTGCAACTAAAGACCCTACACAAGGCAACATAGGACCAACCTGGGAAGGACCATATAAAGTCATCCACTATTCCCAACAGAGAAGCTACCATCTAGAGGATCTAGACAGGAACAAACTACCTTGCCCTTGGAATGTGGAACATCTAAAGAGGTATTATGGGCAAGAATTGTAACCCAACTGTATGCATTATCTCTTACTTTTTAATCAAATAAACATATTATTCAAAGCCCCATGTATTCTTGTCATCCTTCTATTTCTCAAACTATGTACATAACCTGAAAAGCAAAGACATTGTCCAGAAAAAAAAAATTATATATATATATATATATATATATCATCCTTCTATTTCTCAAACTATGTACATAACCTGAAAAGCAAAGACTTTGTCCAGGAAAAAAAAAAAAGATTCCTTAAGTGGATGTACATCGTCCAAAAGAAAAAATAAGACGATAAGATTCCTTAAGTGGATGTACATCATCTAAAAGAAAGAATAAGACGATAAAATTCCTGAAGTAGATGTACATCATCCAAAAGAAAGAATAAGACGATAAAATTCCTTAAATGGATGTACATCGTCCAAGAAAAAATAAGACGATAAAATTCCTTAAGTGGATGTACATCGTCCAAAAGAAAGACGATGAAATTCCTTAAGTGGATGTGCATCGTTCAAGAAAAAATCAGACAATAAGATTCCTTATGTGAATGTACATCGTCCAAAGAAAAATAAGATGATAAGACTCTTTAAGTATTATACATCATCTAGAAGATTTCTTATTAAGAGGTATTCCGCTCAAGTTAAAGATAAAAATTTTCACGAACGTCATCCAAGTAAAGGACAACCAAGTCCACATTTGGACAAATTTCTTCAAGTCCCTAAAAGGACGAGAATAAGCAAAAATATCAGCAAAAATTTTTTAAGTCCACAAAAAGACAAAAGACATATTCTGAATAAGACAATAGTCAACAAGAAATGCATGCAAGATGAATAAAGACGAAGGAATTAACATAAAGTTGTTCAAAAAGCCCTAAAACTAGGGGAACATTCAGATATAAGTTGTCCAGTGGCCTTAAAACATACAAGGCATTTTTCAAAAAGAAAAAGAAAAAGAAATATCTTCTTCAAAGGACAACGAGTTCAAGTAGGTGGAGCATTTTCTTCATCCTTATCAGCCTGAGAAGGGTCCACACCAGTAGATGCTGCAGCTTAAGTTGCCAGGGCCACTTCATCCGCCTCCATTTCCTTATCAACAGCCTCAAAGTCTAATTCCTCCAAATCGGTCCCTAGGCCATGTTTAATTAGGTACCTCCTTAATAGTTCAAAGCCTTTAAAATACCACTGAAATAAAATGGTATTATACTTATCAGTGGATTGAAAGGCAAGGACGGCCTTAGCAACGACAACCTTCATCCTCTATCTAGCTGAGACAAGAAGCTCATCCTTTTGCTTCACCAGTTGTCTCTCGGAATCCAGCTTCTCAGACAAAACTTTAAGTTGCTCCTTAGAAATGTTGTTGGCGTCCATAGCAACAATCAAATCTTTCCGTAATCCTGAAGCCTCGGCCTCTAGCACCTCCACTTTTGAATTGGCCATGACGGCCTTCTCCTCATTCGCCAAATATTAGGTGGTGATGTGCATGGTTTCACCCAATACCTAACAACCAAGGCAGCCAAAGTTAGCAGAGAAAATTAAAACCTTAAGGATGAGGAAGAAAGGGATAAAAGTAGGACAACTACCTGCATGAGCTTATGAATGTGACGGCTCACCATCTCATGGGAAGGCACACTTGAAATGTCTTTAATCTCCCCAGGAGTAAGAAGCTCACTTGCACAGTCCATTGCTACTCCAGCGTCCTCCCAAACACTAGAGCCTACTTTTTCTTTCCCCTTATCTCCAGTCTTTTGATTTTTGGAAGGATAGAAAACTTCTTCTATTGAAATACCAGAAGAAGCTGCCTAACCTTCGCCGAGATTCAGAGCAGGGGTGGACGAGACTCTCTCCACCATCTCTTTTTCCTTATCCTTGTCTGTAATCCTCAACTTTCTTTGTCCGATGGCAGAAAGGGGTTCGTTCTTCTTCCCCTTAATTTTAGCATACATCCCTTTGTTAAATTTTGTCGTCATCTCTGCACCAAGAAGAGTAAATTTAATCCCAAGAAAAAGGAGAAGAGACGATCTTACATAAAATAACTCAAAAAACTCACGTTTTTTCTCTTCTCGGTCAATTGCACGAAGGTCATAATCTGATGGCTCCAACCCCAAACAATGATGAGCTAAAGTGCGCGAATCAACCAGCTCGTCAAAATCGTCAATAGTACTCACATACTTGATGGCCTCTTGAACCTTCTCTTTGAACTTCCCTTCAAGCTTTGGACACTCTTTCACTACAAGACAAAAAAAAAGGCAAAGTTAGAATGACGACTAATATAACAAAAGGATCAAAAAAGGAAAACATCTCATGAGAGGAATGCACCAAGCTGAGGGGTCTCCCACCGATGCAATAACCTAGGGACGTCCCCCCAAAAGTCATCAGAAAGAGTCTCCTAACCATCGCCAGAAACAAAGAAAAACCTAGACTTCTAGTTACGGAAGGACGATGGAAGATCAACGATGAAATGGAACTTCCTATTCTAGGGCACAAACTCGTAATACCCAAACTCCTTGGATTCTTTCAAATGGTAAAGACGGACGAACTCGTTTAGTGTGATCATATCCTCGTCAGCTATGATCGTCCAAATTATCATGCAACTTATGACGATTCTCCACGAATTCGGCATAAGCTGCCCCGGAGCAAGGTTTAAGTAATGAAGAAGCTCCATGATGAATGGATGGATGGGAAATCTGAGGCCACAAAAAAACGCAACCTCATAGAAACAGACCTTTCCATAGGCAAAGGCACAAGCCTTCTCACCCTTCCTAGGAAGATGAGCCCTAGTCTCATCAAGAAGTTGAAATCTGTCCCTAAATTTATTGAAAACCTCTATCTTCAAGGAGCACTTTTCTTTGAGAGCATGGAAAGAACGAGGTTCATCAGAAGCAGGAGGATGAGAGGATGAAGGCATAGAAAAAGGTGCAGAAGTAGCCATATCTACCCCTACTCCAACCATGCCTACATCAGAGGACGAGTTCCTCTCTAGATTGTCCAAACCCATCTCGAACCCCATATTTTCCCTCATTAAAGCCTCTCTAATGGATTTAAACCAAACTAGGTAGTTATGCAATAGTGGGTACAAGTCACCCAACACAAAACCTAGACCACTACCAGCCACCACAAAATCCCCAATATATGGATATGGATCACTAGATGGAAAAGCACCTAATGTATCACTATGGGAATCTACCAATGCCCCTAAGCGAGCAAAAAAGAAGGAAATGGAGGCGGAAGTGCGCCTAATTTCAGAAGAATCTACCATTAAAGAAAGCAACACCACCCGAAAAGGAAAATAGGAGCACAAGAAAAAGGAATACAAATGAAACTCAGAAAGGAAAGGGAGTAAAAGAAGGGGCATACTTGAAAATAAGGGAGGAAACTGAGAAGACTAGGAGTAAAATGTACAACCGAGAAGTAAAAAAAACCAATCACAGAAAAGAAAGTGAAGAAGTGAGAAGGGAAAAGCAAAAATTAAAACTTTTACCTTGAAAAGTGCAGGAAATCTGAGAAGGCTTCATCGGAAACAGGACCCATCAACCAACCAAAGGGAGACACGTGGCCACGATGCGTGCCACACTGCCATGGAGCAATCAATGTGGGAGCAGAACCCCAAGCGCCCCAACCACCAAAAAAAAAAAAAATCTCATATTTCTTTAATTGTCCAAACTACGGATGACCTTGGAATAGGGGGGGCAGCTGATGATCCCGATTATACCTTCGTCTACAGGACGAAGCAATGACGAGGACAATCCTGGAAATCGTCCAACTAGTGACCGTCATCAGGCTAGAACAGACTTGTCCGTCCTTAATCATTAATGAAGCGTTATAAAGTAATGATGAATTTCTATACCGTTGGGGAAATAACCCACCATCAATGTTCTATGAAAGCGTTACTGATACGAGAATAAAATCACCATTAAGACAACCCCAACGGCTAGAAGGAAGAGAAAAACACTTGTATAAACACCTACCTATAAGGTCCAAAAGAAAAGGCACACATGCATTCAAACATTCTATGTCAGACATTCTGTTATTCTAGCCTTTCTAACTTTGGCATTGGAGACCTTGTGGCAGGCACCACATCGGTGACCACTTTCTTTCTTTTTATAACTTGACTTGTTGTAGGATCAAGATTGGCTGAGGACAACTCCCTTCAGGACGAACATTTCTACTGACGATCTAAGCATCATCACGAATTATTTCTAAACTGATTGTATACTCAGTAACTCTGCCCCCATTGAAGTTAGAGTTATAAATAGGGTCTTAATTATTGGTTAGAATAGCACACCTATTCCAGACAATAACCACCTGGTTGACAAAAGTCACAAAACCCCCCTTTCTTTCTTTTTTTCTTCTTTTTTTTTTCTTTATTTATTTATTTATTATTATTTTTTTTTTTTTTGAGAAAGTTGCGTTTACTCTTGATAATTGTATACTTGGGTCTGATGATAAAAAGATATTATCTGACCAAGACACCAATCGGAGATTGAACCCCAAATCTTTTATTTAACCATAAGATATTTTACCAATTGAACTAACTAAAACTTACCACTAAACTAAAATTTTAACATGAGTGACCAAGCATTAAAATGTAGTGGGATGATTCGGTTATTAAAAAACAAAGTGGACTGATTCAAGTGAAATTAGCCGTTTCCTATGGGATTCTGAGTCATGCTAGACTCCACATATCACTACTTACGTCATGTTCATGTACACAGATAACTTTGGAGCCAGTCCACTAAATAAAATTGGCCGACATAAGCCATATAATTGTGAGAGCACCACCATCGCTCTCTTTCAAATCCTATTGTAACATCGTATATAATTGGGAGAAAGTAGCTCTCTTTTCAAATATCAAGACGATAGGCAGCCTTTTCCCCCACAACCTTTGCGCGCAATTGAAGAATTGACATTTGGCTTGCAAAGGTAAGAGTGTGGATGTGGTGACAAGATCGGACAAAATTGGTAACATGAGTGTCCCAGTCTCAGTCTGCTTTTACGGGTTTTCTTTTTCCCCTCTCTTGAAACAGCTCATGCAACCATATGATTTCTAGTATCATTCTTTTTTTCTTTTTCTTTTTAATAGTAAATAAGAAAAATAGTATCATTCATTGTAATTTTATTCTCCTCAGTATCAAACTCACACTTCTAAAACCTTTTAATAAAGAAACCTTTTAAAAAAAAAAAATTATTTTTTCATGTTTTTATCATCTTTATTGAATCCTTGGATCTTCATAAGTATTAGGCCAAGATCTGTACTTCAACTTCTTTTTTAATTAAATTTTTTTTTCAAGTCTTCCAGGTTCCCATATTTGTACACATGTTCATCTCGATGTTATGTTTTCCTTCCGGCCATTTATGACAAGTGAAACCAACACAAGCAGCTCTTATAACTAAGTGCCCTCAAGTCTAGAAAAGAAAATATGAGTAAAAAAACTCACAACACCAAATGAACAACCGAACCTCAACAATTAAAATAGAAATAAGCGTAAGCTAAATCAATCTACAATTTTAGAGAGCCTTCATTAAGAATGGAATAAGGTTTCCCCATTAGCATATATCACTATGCTGAGGATTGAGTTTTTGAACCCTCCTTCTATGTATTGAACTTTGGATCTTACTATTCCCATTTTACGTCTTGAATGATGGAGTCCTCAGGCATTACTTACGCTCTGCCTCTGGCATTTCTATACAACAGAACGTGGTAACTGCATTGTAGCTCAACTTACAAATTGCAGATCAGAAACTTTTCCCCTTCAAATCATGTAAAGCCCAAATTAAAACTCATCCCAGCTAGTCTTAGGGCTACTGACTAGTTTCATCACTTTTTTCAAACTCTATTAGTAGCAACTATTCAAAGTACAATATTACAAACACTGACTAGTTTCATCACTTTTTCCAAACTCTATTAGTAGCAATTATTCAAAGTACAATATTACAAACACGACGAATTTCATAATTTTTTTCAAAATATGTTAAGGTGGCAGATTATGATACATGCAAAATCACTTTTACAAAATTATTAATGATCAATGTTGCCTTAACTGTACATCAATCACAATCTCCCACCTTTGTAGTTGTTAAATATATTTGAAATTTTTTGCATCAATCATTAAACCTTTTGTTGAAAGAAATGTGAATCCCTAATCCAAAACTCTACCATAGGACAAGTAAATAGATCCACCATTATGACCCCATTTCCATAATCTGTTTCACGTAGACAACTAGTTCTAGAAAAACAAGCCACCCAATAAAGACATGCTTAGGCAAGACAATTTTTTCTTAGAGGGGGCCAGTTTGTGAAAGTTAGTATATATGTTTTATTTTTCATAGAAATTACGAGAAAGTAGTACTTTTTCAAAATCTAGGGGGCGTCCCTCCCCCACTCAGAATATATATATATATATATATTTTTTTTTTTTTTTAATGCTAGCCACTAATATGGAGGTTTCATTTTTATTGGAAACTAAAAGGATTCCAAAATGTGTCTCAATTGAGATTAAACAATCGAGAAATAACATATAAACAAAAAGCCTTTGTTTTCAAAACCATAATGAATTCGTTTAAGCTAATTTTTAGAAGGTTTTGTTAACGGGTATTTTTAAGAAATTTATTAATGAGATATTTAAAAAAAGTTTTGATACTACTACTTTTATAAGAAATATAAAAAAAATTCAATTTTTTTTAAATTTTCCAATTTTTGATACTACTACTTCAATTTTTTAATTTTTGATTCTACTACTTCATAGCTTCATCCTCTCTCCACCATCCCTGCCTACTACTCGGGGGTCAAGGCCAACCACAACAGTTCAATCATTTCATATGCGAAAATTATTTTCTAAAGTGACTTTAATCTGTTTGAAATTTGCTTATTTTGTTGAAATTGAAAATTTTTTGTTGAAAGTACTGTAAATAAAAGTAAAAGTTAATTGAAATAATATAGTGGGACTCATAAATAATACTAAAAAGTACAGTAAGATCTATGAATAATAATAAAAAATTAATTGAATAGTAAAATAAATTGACAAAATTAATCATACTAAATGGACACTAAATATGCCCTACAAGTTATTTCTTAGCTAGTGTTTGGCTTGACTAGCAACTTAGAGCTTCGTTTTGCGTGAATCCTTTAAAGCCTACATTTCCAAAACATCAATTTTATCAACGTTTACATAGGGGGACATATTGAGGTCACTTTTGGAGCTTGAAGATAAAACACAGAAATCTAAAAGGCCAAGTGAAGAAATAATTTGTAGGGTTTATACTTTAAAGTTAAATCACTTTTGCAGATTCTTTCTTATCCAGTAATTCTAGAACAGATTTTATTTTTTTTTATTTTTTTTCTTGAGAAGGAGAATCGTTTTTTCTGATTTGGGGAATTGAAATGGTTTCAAAAATAGAAACTCTTTTTTTTTTTTTCCATTTAAGAACTGTTTATGTGAATGTGAATTTTTGTTCATATATATAACTATTTAGAATTAAATGAAATATTATGATTTTCTATGCAAGCCAAAAAATAGAATTGTTTTTTGCCTTATTTTCATGGATTTATTATCTATAACAAAAACGACGAACCAATTTCCTTCTGAACAAATTATGTTCCAAAAATATTTCAATCGAAACAAATAGGCCATAAACATAAATGGACTATGCAAATCATATAATTGAGACCAGCAATATTTTGCAATTTGACAAAAATCCTAGTGTACCACCGTATATAATTAAGACAAAAGAGCACTAACTTTCAATTAAAGTTTTTTTTTTTTAATGAAAAACTTTCAATTAAAGATCCTCAACACCATGACTGACCCATTTCCTTTTTCCATGGTTTTTTTAATTGAAAAATGATATTTGAGTAGCGTGGATTTCGTGACAAGATGACTACATTAGCAAGTAGCATTTTTTATTTGGTTGTCATACCTTTTTTTCTATCTTTTTGGGTTTAGCTTACTTTTAGTATTTTTTTAATGGGATATTTCCTCTTGTTTTAAATACACAATGACAAGTGATAATAAATTTTAATCTCCAACTTTTATTTAGTTAGTAGATCATGTAGCAATTTTTTATTAAAAAAATATTTAATTAAAAAAGTATTAGAAAGAAGTGAGACTCTATCTCTTTTATGTTCTGTATGTAAGTGAATAAAAGAGACTATGTTAGGCCTCATTTTACTTTAAAAAAGTACCCCAACCTCTAAGGATTAGATTTATTAGTGTTAGGCCTAATTTCACTTCAAAAGAGCGGTTGAACATTGTAGAAATCTTTGGTGGATTTCTTTTAGGGGTAATTATATCTTACTACTTGTAGTTTGTCTCAAATTTAACTTAATCTATATATAATTTTATTTTTGACATTTTATTTATCTGTGGTTTATTCAGTTAATGCTCCGTTACCCGCCTCTCAATCTACCATTACTCTAACACGTTTGACCCCAAAATCAAAGATCAAAACAGATCAAACACTCCTCTCTACTAGCAACACACTCTATCTCTATCTCACGCTTGCTCACCCACTGAGGATGCTACCCACCTGAGTTCTTAGATCCGTTTATGCTTGGGATCCTCTTGGTGATTTCTAGCAAGGAAACTGTGGAGTTACTGAACTATTGATTCAGGGTTCTGATTGTTACCAAACCGTGATTTTTTGTGGACAAATTGGATCTTAATTTGTTCGTGTTTCTCTCTATAGGGTGAGTTCTTGACTTTCTGAGCTTGAATTTTTTTTTTTTTTTTTTTTCATCTGCTCTTTTCCTCTTATTCTAGGTAGATTTAATTTTTGAAACCTAGTGTTTTAATTTAATTTTTTTGAAATTAGGTTTCTGCAAAGTGGTGTTTCGTTTGAAGTATTATGGATTTGATATATCTATATGAAATTGTGTTGCTCTGTATAGATTCTCCACTGAGCATATAAAATTGGACTCAGATGGTTGAAAATTCCATCCGAGTCCAATGTAATAGACATACTAGGATATTTTTATTCAAGTCTCAGTCTAATGACTAGATTTAATTTTAAGTTCCCCAAAAGCTGATTTTATTCTTTTATTTGTCAAAACAGGATTGCTTGGCCGTAACCGAGGTGTGGTTTCTATCTCAAAACTTGTTTGAAGGGTCGTATAGAATGGACAATAAAATAGAACTGTATGAGTAATTGTTCCTCAAGTAATAATAACACGAGCAGAGGAATAACCATGTACTTGGGCAATTGGTTGATCTCAAAATTTTATGCCTGAGGAAATTAAAAGTAAAAAAGTATTGAATTTTTAAGGTCATAACACTTTCCATTCTCTAATTAAATACTACCTTACATGCATTCTGACCATTATTTTTCCTTTGCAAGTTTCTTTCTTTTCTGAACTCTTGCATTTTTCCACTGTCACTGTTCATGTATTTATTCTATTAAAATTCTACAAGACCAAACTTCTTGGTGCCTACACCATCCATAATTCCTTACCTATGTAATAGACATGCTAGGATATTTTTATTCAAGTCTCAGTATAATGACTGGATTTAATTCTTATTAACAATTTTACAATTTTTTCATTGTTAGATTTTCTCAAGCTCTCTGATGGCTTTGGCAAGACAAATATATTACTCTTGCATTAACTTATATAATTGTAGGTAGAGCAAGATCTGGCATTATAGAGCTACCTTGTGGTGCTGGAAAGTCTCTAGTTGGTGTCTCTGCAGCTTGCTGAATAAAAAAAAGCTCCCTTTGCTTAGCAGCAAATGCTGTTTCTGTGGATCAGTGGGCTTTCCAGTTCAGGCTATGGTCAACCATCCAAGAAGATCAAATTATTAGCTGTTGATTAATTGTGAATTGTGAGATTAGGGAGAAAGTTATGAGGGTTAGAGAGTTAGATATTGTACAAGCTAGCACTAGTAGTGTCATGATTATCTTTCATTTTTATTATGTTGTTGTTGTGTTTTGCCTCAATGTACAACAATATAAGGGTGAAGAACCTTAGTCTGCCATGATGCTTGTGGGGTATTTAAATTCATTTTGGTGGTATACCAACCCTATTTGGACAGATTTAAGTCCTTGTTTATTGTAAGTTACAATTTAAGTTCCATTCTTATTGGCATGGAGGTCTATATGTAATAGATACATGTGAAAGCTCTAATGTATGTTAATGTTATATGCATTGCTTGTTGATTGCTTTATTGTGCTGTTCTTGTGTCCTCCTTTTTGGCTCTTTTGTAATTTTTTTTTTTTTTTAAATTCATTTTTCATATTGTATAGCACATTAAGGTGTTTATGAAAACCTGTTATTTTCCAAATGAAACAACAAGAAGTATCTATCCAAATGAAAACCAGTTATTTTCCCTAATTAACACAAGTATCAAAGAATGAAAGTTCTAAAAAAAAAAAAAAAAAAAAAAAAAAACTAGTGAAAAGGCAGTCATCTTTTGGGTCAAGCATACTTTCTCTTGCTGCTTTGACAGCAAAACTCAGCAATACAAAATCTGCCAATACACATGTATTAAACAACAAGAAGTATATTTCCAAATGAAAACCTGTTATTTTCCCTAACTAACACAAGTATCAAAGAATGAAAGTTTCTTAAAAAAAAAATATTAAAAACTAGTGAAAAGGCAGTCATCTTTTGGGTCAAGCATACTTTCTCTTGCTGCTTTGATAGCAAAGCTCAGTAATACAAAATCTTCTTGCTTTGACAGCAAAGCTCAGTAATACAAAATCTGCCAATACACATTAATTAAACAACAAGTATCTTTCCAAATGAAAATCTGTTATTTTCCCTAATTATCGTAAGTATCAAAGAATGAAAGTTTCTAAAAAAAATAGTGAAAAGGCAGTCATCTTTTGGGTCAAGCATACTGCCTGCTTCTTGCAAGAAAATATGATTAGTCTATTGCTTGCTGCTTGCTACTAAAAATTTCTGCCTGCTAAAATTTCTGCTTGCTGCTTGTTATAAAAAGCATTAAATAAAAATCCTCCCTGCAATACAAATTTCTGCTGCAAATAAAAGCTGTTGCATTGAAAAAAAATTCTGCTGCACTGAAAATCTGATGCATTGAAAAAAAATTCTACTGCACTGAAAATTTGATGCATTGAAAATCTGCTGCATTAAATAAAGCTCAATAATACAAATAAAATCTACTGCATTGACTAAACATATATAATGTTATCATCTACCAAAAGTAAAGACAACTAGTTTTGTCTTTAAGCCACATGCATATAAGATTACAACCAAAACCTAACTACTAGTCCACCACACATCAGACATACACATCTTCCAACCAAAACAGTAAATATTGTTTTTGGTACTTGACCAATTTAAATACTAGTTACATTAACCATGGGAACCATAACAAAATATATATATATATATATATATATATATATTTGATGATCTGCTTCATTTACTACTTTTAGTGCCCTTGTTGGCCTACTTGCCCTTTCCACCAAGTGGTTGAAACTTTGGTGGCCTTGATACACCAAACTTTCTGCCATTGAACCCCATAGTAATACCACCACCACTTCTTTGACCAGCTACACCAGTAGTGCTCCCAGAGGCACTTGTTGGCTACATAATGAAATGTAGCAATTAGTAGGATGGTCCAACAATATCAAGTAAGAGAAAAAAGAAAAATAAAATTAAGTAGAGGTTGATAAGCTGCAATACTTGGGATGATGATGGTAAGGAATCACATGTCTCTCTAGGGGTATGGAAGCTTGGTTGTGAGGAGGAAGAGAACCAGTTGGCCCTATATGCAACTGGAGGTTAACTACTTGGTGTAGGCCTAGTGGTTGGTGCAGGTTGAGATGAATGGTGACCAAAAGGTTGGTATGCAGGCTGAGATCTAGTACTTGGTGCAGGCTGAGATGCAATTTGAGGTGTTGCCCCAGATGCAGTTTGCTTGGTTCTTGTAGATTTACTACCTTGTGCCTACATCAAAGGTTGTACAAGTTACATATACATCAAATATGTGAGGAAATTACTAGAGTTCAAGATCTGGAAATACTTACAGCTTTTTCTTTACCAAGTCTTTGTCTTCTCTGCCATGGAGTTTCACCAGTGATGCTAGCCTTGCACCCTTTTGCATTGTGCCCTTCTTCATGACACTTCCCACACTTGATACCCTTGTTCATCCTAGAAACTCTATAAGGATTCTTTGGCTCTTCAGGATATTTTTTTCTTTGCTTTGGTGATCTGTCAGGTGGTTTATACACATGAGGGGCAATTGGAATAGGTTGGTTAGTTTGAACCCACTCAGATTGGCCAGGTATTGGCTATATTATCTCTTTGTAAGTTTCAAAACATGCCTCTCTCAAGTAACAAGGATGCACATAACCCTCCACTTTCTCTAAGTTATTAAAAATAGCACAGATCCCATGTTTGTAAGGAATTCCTGTTAAATCCCAAATCCAACAGCTGCATGTTCTTTTTATCAAGTCAACCACATGCCTCTCACAAGCATTATCAACTTCATATGTGAACCTACCAGATGGAGTAGCACAGAAAGGTATAGATTCTTGTTTTAACTTCTCTAATTTGTCTTGAATACTAGGACGCACTTTTCCAGTGTATTTCTCTATACCTTTCATCTTTTTGTAGAGTCTAGTCATTAACCTAACTCTGATCCACTCCAACATTGCCAAAATGGGCTTATCCCTAGCTTCTAAGATCATGGAATTGAAAGACTCACTCAAGTTATTAGCAAAATAGTCACTCAAAGCTCTACTACTAAAATGAGACTTAAACCATTATGCAAGGTTGATGGCAACAAGATACTCCCAAGCCTTGACATCCAGATCCTTCAATTGCTGCATTCTCGTCCCAAACTCCATAACTGTTATGACTCCAGCACATCTCCATAGTGCATCTTTCAACTCCAACCCTTTATGGTCCACTTTAAAATGATTATAGATATGCTTTACATAGTACCTATGCTCACAAGTTGGGAACAACATTTCAATTGCAGGTATAAGGCCTTATTTCAGATACAACACAAATTTAATCAATAAGTTAGTTAAACATGTTCAAATGAACTCATGCATGTATTAGTAATAAAATCTTAAAATTCTAGTTCATACCTTCTGTCTATCAATGATAAAACCAGATTAAGTTGCTCTGGATTCCCAATGTCATCTGAAAGCTACTGCAAAAACCAAACCCATGAATCTTTGTTCTCTTACTCAAAAACAGCAAATGCAACTGGGAAAATGTTATCATTTCCATCTCTAGCTGTGACCAAGGATGCACGGACGCAGCTCCCAGGCCGGCGCACCCGCGTCCAACGCTGCGGGAGGGACGCCGTAGACCGCGCATCCGTCCCGCGTCGTGCCGCGTCGTGCCACGTGGCGAATCCCGACTCGGGCCGATGCGGCCAAAATCGGCGCCGACGCGGCCGAAATCGGCGCCAACGCGGCCGAAATCGGGCTGACTTGGTACGTATTGGCCTATATCGGCCGAAACGGCCGAGTCAAGCCGAAATTCAAAAAAGAAGAAAAAAAAAAAAAGGTGCAAACGCACCGTTTATAAACTATTAGTAAAATATTTGTTTATAAATATTAGTAAAATATTTGTTTATAAATATTTGTTTATAAATATTTGGTTAAATGTTTGTTTATAAATATTTGTTTATAAATATTTGGTTAAATATTTGTTTATAAATATTTGGTTAAATATTAGTTTATAAATATTTATATTTGTTTATAAATATTTGGTTAAATATTTGTTTATAAATATTTGGTTAAATATTTGTTTATAAATATTTGGTTAAATATTAGTAAAATATTTGTTTATAAATATTAGTAAAATATTTGTTTATAAATTATTAGTAAAATATTTGTTTATATAATGTGAAAAAGTAAAAGTATGCTTAGCAATATATTAAACATATATTATAAAAATATTTTTAATAATTTTTTAATCGCCGAGTCCTACTGCACCAGCACCCACCTTTTTCAAAAATTGCCGAGTCCCGCACCCGCACCCGAGTCCCGAAACACACCCGTGCTTCATAGGCTGTGACAGAAAGTATTTTCCCTCCAAATCTCCCTTTCAAGTGACACCCATCTAATCCAATGATCGATCTACAACCTATTAAAAAACCAACTTTTTGTGCATTATATCTAATATACATTCTCTTAAATTTAGGCTATGCAGTTTCATCCTCCATTTCAGTTTGCAAAATAACCCTACTTCTAAGCTTCCCATATTGCAGTTGTTCATCTCCAGTAATCAAATCAATAGCTTTCCTTTTTGCCCTATACACTTGACTGATACTTATTCCAACTTTAATTTTTTGCCTCACATGATGTTTAACACTAGCTATTGTCCAAGTGGCATTCTTGCAACATAACTTGCAGTCACTTGGCTGTGTTGGAAGGTTCTAGGGCAGGTGCATTCTGGATGGAATGTCTTTATTTGAAATGTCAACTCCTCAGATATTTGAGATGCATAACACTTCCATCCACATTCATTTATGCAACTAATATCTTCTTCTTCTCATTCAGTTTGAACTTGATATCTATCGGCTTTTTTATAACATATTCCCTCAAGGCCTCCCTAAAAACCTTAGAGTTAGGAAACTTCATTCCTTTCTTTAACACTGGTTTTCTCATGTCAGTTTGGACATTAAACACTGGTTCTTTTGCAACATATATCTAGTGTTGGCTCATCATTAGACCCTACTAGACTTTCCATGTCATCTTCAATAGGTGGTTCAATCCACTCACACTCTTCCAAACACCCACTGTCTCTTGCATTAGACCTAATTGCTAATTCCATGTCATTTTTAGCTGTTGTAGGCCTATGTGGGGCTACTGCATTGTCACTAACTCCATCATGTGTAGAAGGCCCAGCATTCATATTTCCAAATACATCATCATCAAAATCTGGCCCTTCAAATCCTTCCTCCAACCAATCAAAATCTAAACATTCTTGTACACATTTGACTCATCTACTACATCATCACCTCCTTTAGCATTCACATTACCTTCACGCACCTCATGCACATCATCATCATTCTGACCCATTACTCCCTCATTAACTTCTACATTCTGCACAAGTTCCTCAACTACAAGTGGCTCTTCAACTACAAGTGGCTCCTCAACACCCTTAACATATAGTGTTATCCTATCTATTGGCCATGCACCATGAATCTCACACATATAAACTACATCCTTATCTTCAGTTATAAGTCTTAACCCTTGCTCCAAATTACCTCCAAGAATAAGGTAATGAAATCTACTTGTACGAGGTGCCCCCAACTCACTACACATATCTTGTATTTCAAAGTAACTTAGTTTATCAAGGTCAACCTCATCAATAATAGAAATACTGCCACCTAAATATACTAAGTTTGGGTTCCACACAAAACTGCCACCATGATGAATCTCAAAAATGAAATTCAAGTCAACCGTCTGCATATAAAATACAACACAATAAAGTATCAATCTATCAAATTTAAAACAATAAAGTATCGTCTAAAACAATAAAGTATCATCTAAAGTCTAAAGTCTATCAAATTTAAATCAATTTAAAACAATAAAGTATCATCTACAGTATCATCTAAAGCTAAAAAATAAAAAATAAAAAACCACAAAGTCAAATGTAACCCAGACTTAGTATAGTGGCATTGCTTATTTTTAATTGAGAAAGATGAAATATATTACACCTGCATATAAATTATTCTCAAACCAAATAGAATCCTGTGGTCCACACAAACAAACAATATTATTAAAAAGTTTTCGTTTTGTTTGTGGGAGACAAACACATGGAAAGGGACCATAGATACACACGTTCTAGCAGCCCCACATTGATGAATACAAAAAAAAAATAAAAAAATAGCCACCCAAACCTGGCAGAAATCCTAATACTTCAAACCAGCCACTCATATAAAACTTACAAAAAAAACACCACTTTGCAGGTATCTATAGCATCAACCCAACAAGAAATTTAGTGTTAAAAAATCAAAGTGACAGTAATAATAGCCTAACATAGGTGGTGCTTTGATAGAAATTAAATCTACTACATGCTTGAGTTCACTCTGTAGCTAATCCTATATTTTAGAGTTAATGTTCCCACCTGGCCTTGCCTTGTGGAAATAGGATCAAAATATCACACACCACTTAAATAACTAGGCTAATTTAATGTCCGAATTCTGGTTCAATGGCCACTTTGCAGAAACCCAATTTCAAAAAAAAAAAAAAAAAAACCCTAGGTTTCAAACGTTAAATCTACCTAGAATAAGAGGGCGATGAACACGAACGGATTCAAGAGAAACACGAACAAAACCCAATCGATTCAAGACCCAAACTGTTCCAAAACACGAATCCGTGGTCTCCTTCTAGAATCCGTGGGTCTTCTTCCTTGGTGTCCTCGCATAAACAAAACCTACTCGATTTCTCAGTCTAAAATCAGGTGGGTAGCAATGTAGAATCAAGGGTTTAGAATGGGTGAGGAAGCGTGAGAGAGTATATCGGAGAGAAGTGTTTGATTTCTTGTTTGATTTTTTGATGAAACGTGTTAGAGTAACTCCACGG
Source organism: Quercus lobata (assembly GCF_001633185.2). NCBI lineage: Eukaryota > Viridiplantae > Streptophyta > Magnoliopsida > Fagales > Fagaceae > Quercus > Quercus lobata. The sequence continues at coordinate 5,806,350 of NC_044908.1, forward strand.
TTTCCTTGCTAGAAATCACCCAGAGGATCCTAAGCATAAATAGGTCTAAGAACTCAGGTGGGTAGCATCCTTAATGGGTGAGCAAGTGTGAGAGAGAGAGAGAGAGAGAGAGAGAGAGAGTTGCTAAGAGAGAGGAGCGTTTGATCTGTTTTGTTTTGTTTTTTTATTTTATTTTGGAATCAAACGTGTTAGAGTAATGGTAGAATGAGAGGTGGGTATCGGAGTACTAAAGGAATAAATTACGAGCGATTAAAGTGTTAAAAATAAAATCAAAGATGGGTAAGTTAAATTTAAGTTAAACTATATATAAGTAAGTTGTAATTACCACTTTTTTTTTTTTTATTAACATTAAAGAGCTTTTTCTTTCTGAATATTTTTTTTTTTTTGGTGTACAGGAAAATAAAAATAAACTAGGCAGCCAGAGTAGCCAAGTTAGCAACAACTTTGTCTACAAAAACTTTCCCCAATCTCATCTGCATACACTATATCAGAAACATCAGCAAATGGGGGACTATCAAAAATAATAAATTCCTCATGAGCATAACATCCATTTTTAGCTAAAGCATCTGGATAGTGGAGTTGATGATTTGCATGAAAAAAAAAAATTGTATCCTAATGCTTATATCGTTCACAAATTTGGTGCTAGCTAGATCATATGGCACTCTCCTCAGTTTAAAGAGAAAGAATCATACTTAAGAACGACATCACCTATTTCGGTTTGAGCTCTACAAAAGGATTGTGAAAACTAATCATTTCATCTCTTGTATCTCGTGGAATTGAATCTTGTTCCATAAATTCAAATCTAGCTCTTAACTCTTTCAAAAATAAAAATCCAAACAATTTTATGTTATGTCGATTTAATTAGAAACGATTTAAAATCATTTCTTTCCAACTTTTCCAAGTGGAATCATCCACCTTCATTAAAATCGTTCTCTTTAATTGGAACTTCACCAACCATTGCACTGGTTATTTAAGTCAGCATGCTTATGCAAATTTTTTATGTGCATAAGAAAACTCTAACAAGTTTCGTCAAATATATTGTGTATGGGTTGGGTTCAAGTTACACTTGGTGTAACTCTAAGTAATGTTACACCACCCAATAACTTGTTATTGAATTAATATTTTGAAAATCCAACTGTTGAATTACCTGTTCTATATGTTCTTAAAATGCATGCCAATTTTCATATTAATCAGATGTCATTTACCATTTAATCTATAAACTCATCTTTTATGCATTATTTTAAACTACAAAAATTTGAATTTTAACAATTGATTGATGACATGGCTATTAACCTTTGATTACCACGAAATTTTGCAAGCATAAAGAATATACGAAGATAATGTAATCTAACGGTAGATTTGTCAATATTCGCATCCAATTAAAAAATATTGAGTGGTATAACATTGCTTAGAATTACACCAAGTGTAACTTGAACTCAACCCATTGTGTATATATTATATAACTCTCTTGCATGATTCCTTAATTATGCAACTCACCTCTAACATATCTTCACCATCATCGAAGTACTCATCATAGGCTTGCGATGAATCCAAATTAACGAATGAAACTCTTTTGATGTGATCATCCTCAACATTAAGGTAGCGAGCAGCTCTAAAATCGCATCAAACCACTCTTCCTCCACTAAACGTGTGTCTCTAGTTTAAACTTTGTGTTTATATATGTAATCTATATATGGTAGCATGCTGTCTTTAGTGACGGAGCCGGAAATTTATCTTTAGGGGGTCATCTATAAAAATTTTTGTGTGTGTATGAAATTTTAAATAGTAATGTACAATACTTCTAAAACTCAATATGTGCTATAAACAACAACTAAATACACATTAATATAGTAGTATATACTGTATATTTTAATCAAACTAATCAAGTACATTTATAAATTATAATGCATACGGTAGATAATATATTGATTATTATAATAACAAATAATATATTATAAGGAATATAAAAAAGAAAGCAAATGAAAAGTAAAGTAAAGAAAGTAAATGAAAAGTAAAGTATTACCTACAGAAGCACAGTACATGGGTCAGGGGCCTATGGAAGTTTCAAACTTGTTTTTTACTCTTTCTTGTTTAGTTTAGTCATACTGAACTTTTACTTTTATATTGTAAACACAAAACTACAGTAGGAGTGAGAAAATGAAAGAAATGAAAAGAAAAAAAAAATTTGGATTGTATTCTATTTTACAATATTTTTACAAAATGTTGATGTGGCTAACATTTTATTGATTTTCATTTAGGCCTACCATTAATATCACTTTTTCATTTACCAATAACCACTCATCACATTAGTAGTTTGTAATATTTTTTGTAAAATCGTTTATATCTCTAGCATTATTCTTCTATTTAAATGAAAGTTGTGTTTATTTTTAGATTTTCTTAAATATATATGTATATTATCGAATATGGGGAGCTAAAATGATAAGATTCTTTTAAAAAATTTCAAATTATTTAGGATAATTCTAAAAAAAAAAAAAAATCATTAATTTTTTTCAAAAATTTTGGGGGGCCAAAGCATCCTTCAGTCCTTGTGATGGTCCGCCACTGGCTGTCCTTGACATTCTCCTTTACATGCCATGACATGATACTAAGTTTACTAACTAGCTTTGCTATGATACAAACGATGATAAAATATAAAAAATACATAAATTAAGGAAATAACAGCATAAATCTAAAATTCCAAAAAATGATATAAAATATCAAAATTTATTGTTTGCTCGATCAACCAATCTACATCACTTGCTGAAGAAAAGACAGCTTTCATGATGATAGGCAGATTGTTATAATAATTATCAAAAGAAATACATGCATGAGTGAAAATAAACTCATTTACTCTTGTATATAAAGATGGCCAAATAATTACAATAAATAATTTGAATAGGAACTAATTCAAATTGAAAGGAACCAAATACGCAGCAAACAAATTATTTAAGAGCAAAAAGAAAAAATTGATGCACTCACCCTTTGTCTTAGAATACATGTATATAACTTTATTAGCTCAGGAGAAGTCATATATAGGATACACTAGAAACAACAAGCATGACCAAACTTTTACCCAAAAAAAAAAAAAAAAAACAAGCATGACCGAACCAAAGAAAAATTTTACATCTCACGGATCAGGTTGCAAAATTCCAAATGTGTCACATGAAGAAGCAATTGCTAGGCCATGGATCGGAAACCACTCTGCAGTACGAGGGGAACTGTGGATATTGGCCATAACCCGAAACCACTCTGCAGTACGAGGGGAACTGTGGATATTGGCCATAACCCGAATAGCATATAGTTGGAGTTGGGTTGTCTTCTTCATCTTTCTTCTCATCACTTTCTTCCAGTTGTGCCACACTCACTATGGTGGCATAGCCAACCTTCTTCCTCAGTGACCGGGTCAAGCAAACCGAATCAACTTCATCTCCTATCACTACCACCAGACTTTTATCGTCTCCTTCGATTGCCACTGAGGTCACACCTGTTAGGTAATCATACAAAAATTTGCAACATATAAATCGAATTAGTCCCTCAACTTATAGTTTTCAAAAGCATAAGAGAGTTTTAAATTTGATTCACAATTTCACACCTTCTGCCCCTGCAGCAAGCTTCAAGGCCTTGGTTCTACATTTGTCACAAGTCATCTGCACCTTTATTACTAGCTTCCGCTGCACCATTGGATATATTACATGTAAAGATATATATAGTATCTTCTAAAACAAAAACAAAAATAGTGTTTACTTCTAAAACGCTAGTACTATTATTTCATGCAAGTGCCAGGAGGGAAAAATAGAATACCTTCATGTTTGATATTATGAAACAAATGGCAAAGTTATAATAGGATCTATATATGATATGAATTTGTGTTTTTGGAATATGAGGTAGTAGTGTCTATTTATATGAGAGCTGATGAGCGGTAGTAACCTGTTGACTGACTCATGGGATGTACGTACACCAGTGATTAGTTGACTCGGATGAGTATTATGCTTTATACAAGACAAGATTTCGTATTGTATAGTTATAGGTTTACGTTTTTTAATTCTAATATCTGGACCACGTTTCAAAAGTAGGAAGCTACCTTGGAATTATTAAGAACCCTTTTTTCAATTAATAATTTAAATACGGGTCTGGTTAATGTATGTCCTTAGGACATACAATAATCATCTATTTTAAAAAACTTTTTATGAAAAATTTAAAAAATTATCAAAATATTTAGTTACATTTTCATTTTCCCATAAAAAGTTTCCTAAAATAGTTATTAATATATACTCTAAAGACATAGATTAGTAAAACTCCATAAATATTAATTAGACATGTATAACGTCAACATATATGACGTCCAAGATCTGAAAGTCGACCTCGTGCTTATGTGAAAGGTTGACCTAGAGATTAGGTAATCTGGGCCATGCATTCTCAAATTGCTTAATTAGCTGGGTCCGTATCTGAAAGCGTAGAAGTTTTAGAATCATTGGCAATTTCATCTAGGAAGATTTGAGTTCAGATTTCAGATGAACAATTAAAATTAATCTAGGAATTGGTCTTTACTCGGTAAGATAAAGGTAATATACTAATATTAGGGATTATCTTCTGAGGAACTTTATATGAAAATTTTATTTTAATACTTGGAAGGGGCTAATTTCAAGCCTGCCAGATTGGACTCCAATTGCTTAAGGTTAATTTTTATATGTAGCAGGTGCTAAGCCGCGTATTTTTTTCCTTATATTTTTAACTATTCCTTCTTCTTTTTTGGAAACACTTAAAACGACTCTATTCCTTATATATATATATATATATATATATATATATATATATATCTGTATCAACTTGTGCAATATACTTCTCATAGTGTAGTACTTTTTGACTTCAGATTTGAAAGGTGCTCCATGGAAGACTTATGAGTCTTTTTTTTTTTTTCCCCCCTCGATAATGGAAGACTCACAAGTCTTAAAGTATGATTACATTTACAAATACATATTATGGGACAAGACAACTGTGACCTGAATTCATAATTCATAAATAATGAAAGAGACCCCACAGGTATTGAGTGGTGGACTCATTTATCAAGGGTATGACATAAATTTGGAAATCTTATATCAAATTATTAGTCTATAGATGATGATGTGAAAATCGTCAGTTGAATCACTCGTCCAATCTGAAGTTTTAGACGATTTTATAGGACCTGTAAGATAAAGAGAGTTGATCGAAGAGATCACAGGATTGTGCCTAGTGGGGGAGCCTTCGATGCTTAAGTTAGTATCAGCCCATATCTTTTGTATATAGATAGCATTTTGTAGTGATTTTTGACATACCTTAGCTAGTGAGACCAATTGTCCCTTTTATAGGTGACTTAGGTAGCCATTGTACACAAATTCAGTGACGACTCCAGGAATTTTGTCCAAGGTGTTCCTATTCTACTTTGAAAAAATTTCGAGTCATTCTAGTCTATTTTGGGTGTTTTGGGAAATATCGGCCGAAATTCAAGATTTGGCCGGCATGAAATTTGTGCTTAAAAAAAAAATGTTCATAAAATCAAAACAAATTTGCATTTTGTAAATTGAAAATCCTCAAAAGGAAAAAAAAAATGAAAATAAAAGAAATAAACAAAGTTACGTATACAATAAACTATAAGTTCATTTGAAATATTAATAAAATTATTAATTATTGTTGTTTAGTTATTTCATTAATTTGTTTGCCTTTTATAAACTATAATTTGTTATATTGTTGTTTCATTAATTATAAAATTATTAATTGTTGTTTAGCCTAACATAATTTACTTTGTTTTATCTTTTATAATGTATTGGTTAATTAAATTATTAATTACTGTTTATTAGTTGCTTCATTATTTTTCTTTACTAACTATTAGCACACACCCCATTCACCCCTCCCCCCACTCAACAAACAAGCCCCAATCACAAGAGCCAATCAGAAATATACAATCACTGATCACAATAGACAATAAACTAAAAGACAAAAAAGAGAATCAGCTAATCACAAATATTAATAAAGTTACAGTAAAGCTAAAAAACAAAAAAGAGAATTAGTCAATCACAAATATTAATAAAGTTACAATAAAGCTAAGCAGTTACAGTTCAATAAAGCTAAGCAAGCCTGTATCAAAAAATAAAATAAAATAAAGCTAAGCAATTTCATCCAAAAAAAAAAAAGAATCAGCCAATCTAGTCTTAAAGAGAGTGACTCTCACTCCACTTTCATAATTTCACTCTTCAAATGAGAGAAAGAGACAAAGAGAAGTAAGAGAGTAGAGAGAAAACCCATTAGAGAAAAAGAGAGAGTCAGAGAGAAGAAAAGTGTAAAGTAAAGATAAAATACCTTAAGGTTAAGGGAGCAGGGAGGCTGAGGCTGAGGGGCAGCGTCGTCGGGCTGGGCAACACGTCAAGGCGACAGGGTAAGGAAGGAATCTCCGATCCGATCTGTGCTATTTTGATCTCCGATCCGACTGGCGAGGCCGAGGCGATGATCGATCTCCAATCCGACTGGCGATGACTGATGTTGCTCGAGTTTGAGGCGGAGGCAGAGGCGAAGAGCTCTATTTCTCCATTTCTGATTTCAGTTTTTGCTGCCATCCGTGGGCTAGGTTGGGTTTTGGTTTTTTCTTTTTTTCTTTTTTTGGAGAATCCGTGGCCCGTGGGTTTGCTATCATCTATTGGGCTTGCCATATGTTGTTTTTTTCTTTAGATTGGATTTGCTTTCTCATCCATTGTTTAGGATTGATGTTGGGCTTTAGGCAGTGGGCTCGCCCTGTTACATTTTTTTTTTTCATATTTTAGTTTAAAAATTTTTTTGGGGATTTTTTTTTTTTCTTGAAAGTAGAACAGATAATTTTTTCAGTTTTTATTTGAGGGTGTTCTTGATTTTGCTTAAGGGTGTTCCTATTTTTTTTTTTTTTTAAAAGGTATACAAATAAAAAAATTTAAATTATTATATATATAAATTTTTTTATTTTTGGGTCAGGTTGTTCCTGGGAACACCCTACCCTCAACGCGGTGTTGCCACTGTATAAATTAGGGTGATTATTACCTTGATTGTAACGTTTTTTTATCTTAATGAGAGTTTAAGACCTTTAATGGTCGTTATTGAATGTGTTGAACAGTTATCTTTGATGGTCTACTAATGATGCAAGGTCGTCCATATTAATGGACAACCTTAATGATTTTTCTAGACTCATCAGTTGCCCCCCATTCCCAAGTCTAATTTTGCTTTTTGTTGGTTAGGCTTGGGGAATATTCTTGACTTATTTAGATTCAGGTTTCTTTATCTTCAACTACTCTCTTCTTCAAGAATGGTAGTATTTTTGTGATGACTTCTTAGTATCTGCCTTTTGAAGGTCTTTTTGGACGTTCGAGGGATCATAGCTTGATCTTGAAAGTGAGCTAATTTCTTTGGACGATCATTTTTTATCACTGCTGAAGAGCAAACGAATTTCTTTGGACGACCATTTTCTATCACTGTTGAAAGGTAAGGTGATTTCTTTGGAAGACCATTTTTTATCACTGCTGAAAAGTGAGGTGATTTCTTTGGACGACCATTTTTTATCACTGCTGAAGAGCGAGGTGATTTCTTTGGACGACCATTTTTTATCACTTCGATGCTTCTTCTTTCATTCATTTTCTAGTTGTCACGTTTGTGTGAGAATCCTTGTTTGCTTACACTCATCTAAGGGAATTTTAGTCACTTAGCCACTTTTAGGTGACTTACATTCAGTTACGGAGTTTCGCCATTTAGACTTCGTCAGCAATTTACATTGTTCTAGCGGAATCTTGTCCATTTTTTATTTTTTGGTGACTTATACCTATTTAAGGAATCTTGTCACTTAGGCTTTGTCAGTGATTTACATCCGTCTTGGCGGAATCTTATCACTTAGCCATTTTTTGGTGACTTACATCCATTTAAGGAATCTTGTCACTTGTTACTGGAAAGATTCCTTGACACTATGTTGTTTTGGACCTTTTTGAGGCCATGTTAAATCAGCATTAAGTAGCACATGCACTTGCCAAGACTTGGATAAACAACAATTCATATAATAATAAGTTACCAATAGCCTAGGTGGACCTTTTTCTTATTTCCTTGTAATCCTAGAGTTTTACCTCTTTCGTGATCTGTCTAGTAATGCATATATTTTTGCATGAAACCTTACTAGGTGTAAATTTTTATAGACGAATATAAAAGATACAGAGAAAAATGTGTTACCTTAAATTACGATATTATTTTCTCTCATAAACCGATCTTTTTATTGCTGGGATCTTCTTGACTAGCTCTTCTTTTTTTTAAATGGTGAGCTCTTCTCTTTTCAAGGTTTTTTAAGCTCAACATGATACTTCATGTCTAAGGCCTAGATCTCTTTTGCTTCAATATATTTTTTTTTTAGGTGCTTTGACGACTATGGCCATTGCTGTTTGTAATAACAATTTCCTCTTCCTTCTTCTTTAATTGTATAGTTAAGCCACTTCAAAAGTGCTAGCTACATTTTGTTAGGAATGACAATGTATGAATATGCAATTGCATGCTATAAAATTATGGATGTCATTTGACAAAGTGCATTCTATATGAATCATTGAGAAGTATTATATGATATAAAAAGAATTGAAGCTATTTAACTACATGCTTCTTTAAGCTGGTCTTTGTTAATTGCTTGCACTGTATATAATTTTTAAAGCAGTTTAAAAAGATTTTGGTGAGTTGACGGAGATAGCGGAAATTTATCGAGTCTTAAAATCATGACCATATTGTGAACAAGATCATCTAGCATTTTAAGTTTAGGAGACCTAATAGAACCTCTCAGGCTCATGACGATGAAACATTTACTACTAAGAATATATATAGCCATATTAATTGTGATATTTGTAATAATTTTATAGCAATATTTTCAACATGTTCTATATATACATATTTGTAGATAATCATGCAAGTTCGATTTGCACTTAGTTATAATAAGCTAATATATAGCATGGCTAATTAAAAAGATAGAAATAAATGAGTTACCTCGACAAGAGACCTTAAATCACGATACTATTGTGTACGTACCTCGATCTTTTCATTGTTGTAGTCTTCTTGATGAGTTATTTTGACACGTACATCATTCTTTCTACTATTGGAGTCTCCTTGTCAAGTTCTCCTCCTTTGAGATCTTTTTTGTTAAGCTTAACATGATATTTCATGTTGAGGGCCTAGATCTCTCTTGCTTCATTCATTTGAAGGGATGAGAACTAGGCCACATTGTGGTAATTCGTCGAGGTCGTTCCAAGGCTATATTTCATTTATCAAAGGACGAAGGTCATTCTGAGTTCTTTTATCGTTGTTGTCCATAGTATTTGAAGACGACCAAAGGGTTTGCCCTCGTTCAAACATGAAGGGTACAGTCCTTTGTTTAATGATAACCAAATGAATAATTTTTCATGGTTTGAACTAGTATATTTCTTTCTTGGGGCTTAATCTTAGCTTTAATTGTGTACTCAAAATGAGTCACCTCCCTAATGCTTGCTGCATTTTGTTAGGAATGACAATATCCAAATAGGCAAATTGCATGTTGAACTATAATAGATATCTTTTGACAAAGTGAACTAAATGTGAATCATAGAGAAGTATTATATAATGTATAAAAAATGAAGCTATTGACTATATGCTTCTTTAAAGTGTCGAGACTAAAGTAGAGATCATCAATTATTTTGGATGCCCCTATTATCGACAGGTTTCTCTTTGTTTTTACAAATTTTTTCTTTGGTAGACTCACATTTAGCAATCTTTATAAGGCTATTTTCTACATAGTTGACCTTTGTCATGAGATTACTATTAAACTTGGTAGTTCACTGGTGTTTCGGGTTAATTCAACCAATTGGCTGAACCCCTCATGCATGTTTTGTTTGAATCTATATGAGGGTAGATATATATACTCCTTTTTAACCTTGCTCAACGGGTAGTTAACTTTCAAAAATAACACAGCATTGCAAATATTAAAAGGTAAAAAGAGATGAATTATTAAGTAGCGCAATCCATCACTTTCCGCTTTTGAGCACAACCAATAGTCATCTTAGGATTTGGCTTCTCTTTCTTAACATCCATATATTATTATGGTATTTAGAGTGATGATGCCAAAGATTACTTTTGTATTTAATTGGTAATTTATGCAATGCCTTTGATAGTTTTTAGACCCCTTAAAAATACAATTGGATTAACCTGAGAAATTAGCCAAGTTGTTACTTAGTCCAAATTAACAAATCTAGGTTATCACAATCAAAACAATCATATTATGCAAAGCAGCAGAAAGATAAATAAGACAATGATATGATCACCGAGGAAACCAAACCGGTAAAACCTTGGGGAGGATTTAATCTAGTTATCCTTAAGGTAAACCTGAATCCACTATGAAAGAATCGAAGTTGTTCAACAGGACTTAGACCACTAACATCCTATTGCTACCCACTAGTAGAAACTTACTGACACGACTATGTGCAAGCTTCGAAACCACGGACTCCTTCTTTCTTGGATTCTCTAACAAGTACAAGCACACCCGCTTGTGTTTCTTTAAGTTCTTATGGCAGCAACTGAATGATCATCAAGCTCTTGAAGAAATCTCCTTCTTGATAATCTTAAGCTTGTGTAAAGGAAAGCTCCTCATAGATCTCATATATAAGAGATTTACACAAATAGCAATATGAGCTACTCTAAAACGTGCCTAGGGTTTGCCTTTTATACCTAGGGCAAATTAGAAAACCCTAAACGTTTTAAAACAAAACTAGGGTTGAGTTGGAATTCTACAGAAAACGCATCTGACCCGATTTTTGATTGATCGAGCCTAAACTTCGATTGATCGAACCAGGTTGAGAAGCATAAATGATTTCTGCATCAACTTGTTCCAACTTTACATAAATGAATCAACTTTGAGCACGTCCAAACACGACTAAACATCTTGTTTTGAACATGGTTTGCCAACAATATACATTAGAGTTCTAAATATATAAAATCCTAAGTCTTTAGAACCTAACAGCCTTAAATGTAAACTATATACGTTACACTTGACAATTAAGTTTTATAAAGTTAATAGGAGAAAGAGTAAGGTTTTAATTACTTGTTAGCCTTGGAGACTTTTTTAGAAATTGAATATTTGAGCCCACCTTTGCAAGGATGTAAGAACATTCATGCTTGGCTTGGAACCACTTAGCTCACATAACGAGTGATTTAGATATGTGTGTGATACTTTTAGTACCCTTCTAAGCTAGTTTCTTTTCAACAAGCTCTTCTTTGTTGACTTCAAAGCTACTGGGGCTTGACTCTCCATTTGTGATGTCAAAGGAATTTTAACAATCTTTGGTTGTATTCCCCTCTTCCACTTAAGACATTTTGATATCCTTCTTGGCTGTTTCTTTTTGACAAGTTCTCATTCCAAAGCTTATAAACTTAAGAATATAGGTCCTTTAGATAGTCTAGTACTTTTATTGTGCAAAGTGTTAGACTTGGAGTAGCATTGTCAAATATAAAATTCACAAATGTTATTAACCACAAATATATAAAAAAATATTTGTGGCTTATAGGCAAGTGATGCGTCCATAACATAGTCCATAACACAAATATGTATGTGCATAACATAAAGAAAGTGTAATTTAATTCATACTGAACACTAAAATAATGGCTCAATTTGTGAAAGTATGATGCTCAAACATATATAGACCACTAAAGTTTTCATGAAACCATGTGGTGGATTTGTGTATAAATGGAATAATTTTTGTGCTCTATTTTAAAAGTCAAAGCAACATGTATTTATACATGGGAAATTTTGAACTATAGATTTTTTGTCCTCTATGATGGAACATTCAAGGTATAAAATCTTATAATAATTTTTTTTTTAAAATGAATTTTGCTTTAGCAATTGTCATGTTTCTATAATGACTAAATTTTATAATTCTTTGGGGTCTTTCAACCTTAGACCTACCTTGCATTCACTTTGAAAATAATTATCTGTGCAAGGCCGAATGGGCCATTCTTGCATTTTATTTCTAAAGCTTTCTTTATTTTGGAATTTTTTTTTCAGGCTTAACATGATAGTGTTCACAAAAAGCATGTGTAGCAAAAATTCATAATTTTCATTATTCTCAGCTACCAGCAATACCTAATTCTAATTAGGCTTGACCAGGCTTATTGGACTTTCTCCTATATCCAAATTTAGTGTTTCTAAATTTGGTAAGACAGTAAAATATGACTTTAGCCTCTTTAATGTCTAAAATGATGATATAACTTTGGTAAGATAACAAAAAGTTTCAGCTCCATTTTTCTTAAATGCCGAAAGTTATGATATACTATCTTGCGCAACAATATTTAACTTCCTTATTTCCAATATTATCAAGGTGCATTAGGAAAGACAAGTAGTGATATAAAAAGATATAATTAGGATATCAAGGCCATAAAATTTGCCAGTGACTAATCCGTTTAATTTTTGAATGTGTGTTGGCTGTAACTATAAAGCCTCACTATTGAACAGCTATTCAAACCCAAAATTGGAATCTTAAATTTTGACTTGGCAACAATCAAGGCTATTCCAAAGCTGGTATAAAATTTTGATGTCCTTTTTATCCCCTATTTTCGGAATTTGTTGAAACAGGGCATATATTCCCTTGTACTTACTGTTTTACTAAATAAAAGTTTCTACCTATTTTACCTCAAAAAGCTGGTATAAAATTTGATATCTTTCTTGAAATATCTCTAGACCATGTATATTTATTACCATGAATTCACGGTCTTCTAACTATATTATGGCATTTTCCATCAATGCTTAGCATAGAACTTAGGAATTATGATATTGTCTAACGTTTTGCATTCAAGGATGGAAAGGTATTATAGTTATTAATTCCTTCACCCACATGTGTCTTTTGAGATTAGTGTAGCGTGAAAGAAGATTAAATATTATCTGCAAATACTTGGAGAGTAGAAAAGGAGAAAATGGGTAAATCTGACCTTTAGATTTTAGACCATAGTGTGTTCATTGAACTGGGCCATATCCTTAAGGTCTGTCGAGGTTGCTTGAATTTTGTGGTCATCCAGCGTTCTGTCCATGCCTTATAATGAACAAACCACCCATTTGATCTCCTCTACACCAAAAGACCTGAATGTGTGCTTTGTTTCTCTGCTTCAGTGGTGTGGACCCTCAAGGAGTCAAGGTAGAGGCCATAGGGTTTGAGACCTTGGATTTGGGTTCTCACATCATCATCTACTTAATTGGACGACAAAGTCATGCTTTGACGAAGATGGTGTGTTAGTGATACCTCTTTGTCTCCTCCATCTCAACCCAATCTTATATTGCGAAAGTGATCGAGGAAATGAGAATGTGCAAATTGAAGAGATGATCAAAGGGTATCATCCTATGAGATGCTCTTGGTCCGATATCTTCTTGTTCATAACCCTTGATTGAGTTAAGTGACCCTTTGTTGTAGGAAGAGGTTAGTGGCTAATCTCTTCCCCACAGATGGCACCAAACTAATGATGCCAAAATCGTCAGTTAGATCACTCGTCCAATCTGGAGCTTTAGACAATTTTGTAGGACCTGTAAGATAAAAAGAGTTGATCGAAGAGACCACCAAATTGCGCCCGATGGGAGAGTCTTCGATGCTTAAGTTAGTATCAACCATATCTTTTGTATATAGATAGCATTTTGTAGTGGTTTTTGACATACCTTAGCTAGTGAGATCGATTGTCCCTTTTATAGGTGACTTTGGTAGCTGTTGTACATAAATTAGGGTGATTATTACCTTGATTGTAACGTTTTTTGTCTTGATGAGAGTTTAAGACCTTTGATGGTCGTTATTGAATGTGTTGAGCGGTTATCTTTGATGGCCTACTAATGATGCAAGGTCGTCCATATTAATGGACGACGATAATGATTTTTATGGACTAATCAATAGGGTTTTTTGGTATCTCATGAGAAGAGAGAGGAATAGTTTGCCAAAGGCTAGCCGGATACCGTTTCCTAATAATAATAATAATAATAATAATAATAATAATAATAATAATTTAATGAAAGTGTAAAATGTCCCAGATATATCACAAATTAGAATTGGTGAAGCTGAGAGAAACTCAAATTAGAATTTCAAATTAGAGTTCCAATTTTGCGTAAGGTATCCTAAATTTTTTATTCTTAAAAAGTTTTATTTCTTAATTTTAGAATCAAATATGGGATTACATCATAAATATTCATTCAAATTAGTTATTAAGTACAAAAATCAAAGAGTCTAGAATAAATTAATCGTAAAAAAAAAAAAGGTACTTTACAATAATTTTTTTCTTTTTAAAAGAACAATTTACATTTTATACCTAATAATATTCTTACAAAATTTTTTAAAGAGTTAACAAAATATAAAAATAACTATCAATATTATTTAAATAATATATATATATATATAGGAATTATATTATATATCTTACTGTATATTTTTAAGTGTATCTATGCATATGCATGGAGTTACAAGTTAGTATTACTATAATAACAAAGAACATCTCAATAAGTTAAAGATAAATCTATTTCTCCAAAAAAAGCAAAAAGAAAATAGGATAATAAAGCTGACTATAGTCTGTAATATCAAGCGAGATTCAACTTAACATCAAGTCTTTTCTTTAGTTTCCAAATATCGCCTTTTCTTTAGCTTCCAAATATCCTTGGTCCTTAATCTTGTGCATTCGTTGCATCCTTTAGCCAAGATCACTAAAGATCCCATGCCAAGTGCATGATAAACTACCCTTCAATTGTCCAACTCTTCTATCAATCACAACAGAGTGTTATTGAATTTGAAATCACAAAGCCATATATTCGATGAGGTTCACTACAGTCAAACCGTCATGGAATTGACGGTTGGACTTTTTGTAATTGTCGAATTCTTGGAGGAAATGACCTTTAGGAAGGTGAAAAACGCTATCTCGACCCCTATGTACGACTTATTACCAATTTTAACAATTTATCAATTATGGTCCTGTTATTGAATAGTTAACCATTTCCACGAACAAAATCAGTAGCAGATTTAGAAATATTTTTGAAGGAGTTTTTAAGAAATTTAAATTAAAAAATTTTAATAAAAAAAAAAACTTGAATATATTGAGTTATAAAAAAATGTAAATATATAAATTTTTTACCACTTTTATAAGTTTTCATATTTTAAAATCATTACATGATAATTCATTATTAGTTTCTATTATCTATTATCAATGTGCTAAGTGTAACCATTTTATTTTGTTAAGTTTGTATAATATTTATTTATTTTTATGCAGTTGTCATTATTTTTATAAAAATATTTTAAACTAAAATAACAAAATATAACTAAGTGACACTATATTATTTATTAACCCACATATCCATATTCATCCATATATAAATATTACACTAAATGTCTACTTATAACCAATCAAATATTTGAACCTAGTTTCTCTGGCCTAGGTCTGGCGGCACTAGACTTTGGTTTGTAGAATACTGTTTCCTACTTCGTAGGAATTACGTTCCCTCACGTAGTTTACTGCGTTAGGGCTTGGTTTTTTCGCTGTTGCTGAAAGGAAGGGGAGTAACGCTGCCATGGAGAATCTTGAAGAGGCTTGGACTCGCTTATCACTGTCCGAACATGAGAGTGATGTTTTCACCTTTGAGAACCAAGTGTGCAGGAAGGAACATACGCTCGCGGCGAAGTTCTTTACGAAGCGTGCCATCAATATCAATGCCGTTGCGCGTACCCTTAAACCACTGTGGAGGACTAAACAGGATTTTGAGATCCAAGATATGGGCAATCATATTTTGCTGTTTGTTTTTGAGAATGAACTGGATGCTAACCGAGTCTTGCTGGGCGAACCTTGGAGTTTTGATAAGTACTTAGTTGTGCTGCGTAGGTATGAGGATGATAGCTCCCTTCGGAGGCTCCGCTTTGATACCGTGAAGTTTTGGGTTCAGGTACATGGTTTACCAGTTCGTTGTATGGTTATGGAGACGGCAGAGAGCCTCTGTAAATCGGTGGGAAGGGTGATTCATTCAAACGATAGATCTGAAACAGAGTGTGGGGATTTTATGCGAATAAGAGTGGAAGTCGATGTGCACAAACCATTGTGCAGAGGGAGGAGAGTTCGCTTCTGCCCGGATAAGGAAGGCTGGGTGTTGTTTCGGTATAAACGGTTACCTATATTCTGCCATTGGTGTGGGGTTTTGAATCATGACTCTAAGGAGTGCGACCTATGGCTTCAAAGTAAGGGCGAGTTGAGTATAAATTCGCAAGAGTATGGATCATGGTTAAGAGCTGATACCACTAGTTTGCTTAGGAAAAAGATGGTTCGGGTATGTGGTATGGGGGCTTCTAATGCTACCTCAAGCCAAGGGCAGCCAGCAATGGAGAGGCCAGCCATGAACACAAATACTGAAGCGCCTGATTCAGTTGAGCTACAGTAAGAAGAGCAAAGGGTGTCTAAGTCAAATGTTGATGGTGAGAATGATTCCAGCTTGGTGGTTCCAATTACAGGTGCTTTATCAAATATTTTGAGCAATGAGGAGGCTTTCCAAACTCACTTGAAGGAAATTGATATGGAATTGGAGGGTCACATGCATATGGATAAGGGAGTGCATGAGGGTGGGGCCGGTTTTGAAGAAGTAAGACTTTTGCATGAGGGTGGGGCCGATTTTGAAGAAGTAAGACTTATGGTGGAGGAGTCAAGTGTGGCTAATATTAGTATAGGTGGGATGGCATCTTCTGGTCAACCTAGCTTGGATGTTACTATGGCTGGTTCTCTGATGGAGCAGGTAGATGGTTGTCAACCAATTCACTCTGATTTGGTGGAACATGGCTAGAATGAGACAGGGACATTATTAGTGGATTTGGGAAAATCCAATAGTAGACTTGGGCCGAATACCAGAACTTGGAAGAGGCCGCAGGTCCAGACCAAGGCTGTGGGTACAGTAAGTCCAAATGATGTGGAGGTGGGCACTAAACGTAAACATAAGGCAAATCTTAATTTTTCTGAGTGCTCTGAAAATCCTGAGTTGAAGAAAAGAAAGGGAGATGATGAAGTTCTTGTGGTGAGTGATTTATTGAAAAATGAATTTGGATCGGCGGTGGCTGCAAGGCAGCACCGCCGGAAGCAATGAGTACTTTAAGTTGGAACTGTCGGGGGCTTGGGAACCACCGCACAGTTCAGGCTCTACAGAGCAACGTGGAGAGAGAAGTTCCCAGCTTAGTTTTCCTTATGGAGACTAAGATTCCTAGAAAGCAACATTATAAGATGAAGGAAATTCAGAATTCCATTGGTTTTACCCAAGGTTTAATTGTCCCGAGTGAGGGTCGGAGTGGGGGTTTAGCTCTTCTTTGGAAACCTGAAACTGTTGTTAACATCAGGGGGTATTCGAAGTGGTTTATTGATGCTGAGATCATTTGTAGCAATGGGCAAGGGAGCTGGCGCTTCACAGGTTTTTATGGCCAGCCAGATACTAGTAAGAGAGAGGAGACTTGGCAAATTCTTGAGGCATTCGGACGTAGCAATACATTACCTTGGTTATGTATTGGGGACTATAATGAGATCCTTAGTAGTTCTAAAAAATTGGGAGGACAGCCTAGACCGGAGAGACAGATGGATAGATTTTGGGAAGTTGTGGACGTTTGCCATTTCAGGGATTTGGGGCATACAGGTGCAAGATATACTTGGTCGAGACATTTTGAGAATGGAGATAGTGTATGGGCTCGATTGGATTGGGCAATGGCTACTGAGGAGTGGATGAGAAAGTTTGCTAATGCTAGAGTGGCCCATATATCAACAGTAGAGTCTGATCATTGCATGCTTTGCCTCCAATGGGGCCGAGACACCAGGAACAAAATGAGAACAGGAAAGTTATTTAGATTTGAAGCCATGTGGCTTCGTGATCCTCGTTGTCAAGAGGTGGTTAGTGAGGCCTGGGAGCATGGTCCTTCATTTTCTTCGGGCTCCCCAATCCACAATTGCTTGCAATCTTGTAGGGAGGCTTTGCAACGGTGGAATAAGGTGGAGTTTGGCTATGTGGGGCGTCGTATTTCGGCTTTACAAGCCAATCTACAACGATTAGAGCAGCAACCCGAGCTTCATGGTGAGGAAATTCGAAGTGTGAGGAAGGAGTTGGGTTCATGGCTAGACACTGAAGAGGTCATGTGGCAGCAGCGTTCTAGGAATATGTACTTGTTGTCTGGTGACAGGAATACTCGGTTTTTTCATGTTAAAGCTTCTAATAGAAATCAGAAAAATTTGATTGAGGGCATGGAGGATAGTTCAGGTACTTGGCAGGACACTCCTGAAGCAATTAAGAGTATTGTTAAAGATTATTTTTCGTCGTTATTCACAACTTCCAATCCATCTGATATTGGGAGAGTAGTTGATACAGTGCAAGCAGTGGTTTCTGAGCCTATGAACAGGTTCCTTGGCCGTGACTTTCAGGGAATGGAGGTGCAACAAGCTCTTAATCAGATGCATCCTACAATAGCCCCTGGTTCGGATGGTATGCCCCCTCTCTTTTATAAAAAATTTTGGTCTCTTTCTGGTGGTTGTGTTACACAAGCAGTTTTGGATTTTCTGAATCATGGGATAACTCCACCAAATTTTAATGACACCCATATTGTTCTTATTCCTAAAGTTAAGAATCCTCGTAAAATTACTAAGTATAGGCCTGTAAGTCTTTGTAATGTTATTTATAAACTTGCCTCAAAGACTGTAGCTAATAGGCTTAAAACTGTTTTGTCTAGCATTGTTAGTGAAAACCAGAGTGCTTTCACAAAGGGTCGATTCATAACTGATAACATTCTTGTAGCATATGAGACTATGCACCATATTAGTCATAAAAGAACTGGGAAAGTTGGGGAGATGGCGTTGAAACTTGATATGAGTAAGGCGTATGATAGGGTGGAGTGGGCTTGTTTGAAGGGTATTATGGAAAAGCTTGGCATTCATAGACGAATGGTGGAGATTATAATGAGATGTGTCAGCACTGTTACTTATTCTGTTCGGATTAATGGGCTACCTAAAGGGCGTATTATTCCTTCTAGGGGTTTACGTCAAGGGGACCCCACTACAAAAAAACTGGCCTAAAGCTGCGTTTGAAAAACACAGCTTTAGACCCCAAAAACGCGGCTATAGGCTTTTAGCCGCGTTTCCTATGGCCGCGTTAATAAACGCGGCCTAAAGTCCACAGCTTAAAGCCTATAGCCGCGTTTTTTGGAAACGCGGCTAAAACCATACCTATAGCCGCGTTTTTAAAAACGCAGCAGTAGACCCCAACCTATAACTGCGTTTATTAGAAACGCGGCTCCAGGACAGCTTTGAGCTGCGGTTATAAACGCAGCTATAGGTTGTTTCAAGTAGCTGAATAAGAGTCTATAGCTGCGTTTTGAACGCGGCTATAGGCCCAGTTTGAGCTGCGTTCAAAACGCAGCTATAGATCTTTTCCCCTGCTTTCTCAACTTCCTGCTATACACACAACTTCCTGCTATTCACACAACTCCCTTCTTTCACAACACATCCCAAGAATCACAAGTTCTATAAGAACTCCCTGCTTTCACAACTTACTACATCCCAATATCACAAGTGACCAAAATATGCAAGTTCTAGAAAAAAAGTTTGATAAAGACCCCAAGATCACTTGATTTTAGCCAAGTGATAACTCATAATACCAAGTGATAACTCATAAAACAAATTAATCATTAATTTAAAAACAAATGTCAATTTGATCACTGCACAAGAATTATGAAGACAAGAACCAACTTTAGGTTACACTAAACAAAATAATAAAGATTTGCTTATGATAAAATATTTAAAAAGCTTTTAGAGGATATCTTATAATAAAAAGATAAGAGCAAATTAAAACACAATAACATAGATGGAGGAGAGCTGGAGGGAAACTATTCTTTTAAAATTCGACTCTAAAAAACCAGCCCAAAAATTGCTATCGTTATGCTGATAAAACTTCTCTGGAATTCCAATGGAAAGTCCTACTTAATAAAGGTATAAAATGACAAAATAACAAGGGCAGAAATTCTTCATCATACTATATGACAAATAGTGAATAAAAACGTTAGCGAGTACAGAACAAAAAGGACACTTGGACAAATTGTTAGCAACATGAAGAAAGCATCAATAGAAGTATACACAATTAGAAATGAGAGGTGTCCACCTATGGCATTCAGATCTGGATGGTTTTAATATAGCATTCTTTCAATGCTGTTGGAGCATTTTGAAAAATGACATTATGGAAAGAGCAACAAGAAATAATTCCAGAGCTGGAGGCACAGGAGAATAATTGGAACTCAATCCCAAGACACCTTTAAAATAATTATTAAGAAAAATGTTATCATACAAAAGGGATATAAAGAATACAGACCTCTTTGAAAAATGGCTTTGAGTGATTACATAATAATCAAAAAAACATTTGAACTGTTGAGGGATCCTGAACAACTGGCCTACAAGAAATTGGAACATGTACTCCACAAGGCAACAATAGTTTTAACTAAAAAGTACCAAAATAGAAAAACCATAAACGGCTAATGAGTTATATCATGATCATTTGCCTCAATAACAGTTAAATGCACCAGTACTAATCTCATCTAAACTTTCATCAAACAATGTCCCATAAAATCAAATGATAAAAATTCAAGGATATTGTAAGAGATAGTACCTGCAACTTGCTTCCAACTTTTTTTTTTTTTTTTTTGGGAGATTTGGGGGGTGGTGGGGTGGAGTGATCAACAAAAAAAAAAATTGATATTCAATCAAATAAAACTTTTTAAAGAAAAAAAATACAAAGATAACATTCTAATATAAAAATCAGTGTATTACCATCACTTTAAGTTGGTGCAATGAAGTTAGAGATATCTAAAAAACCTGAAAAAGTGACTAATCCTTTATAGAAAAAGCTATCTTACGTTGAAGCATAGAAGGCAAACCAGAATTGGGCTGACAATTGATGAACCAAGATGACATATTTGTAATCAAAACATTGACCAAGAATCATTATCTATTATGGAAAAAAGAAGAAAAATTTATACTAAAACCCGATCAGAAATTAAACCCGTGACCCTAATTAAACAGAAACACAAGCTGCTTATTCAAATAGAAAGATAACAAGAAGAGGCGTTCAGAGTCAAATGGAACTCTGCCTGTGTGATATTCTTAGTATACTAATCATTATACACAGCTGGTACCAAGCCCCAAAAAAAGTGGTTGGTACAGTAAATTGATAGCTCCTATAAAACTAGTAACAATGCATGAATGAGAATCCTTGCACAAATGAGAGTGATTTAACTCAAGAGCGTATAACCTTCAATTCAATAAAATGATAGGAAAAGATAAATATAGTCAACCATGAATAGTTGGGATTAATACTTGGTCAAGTTGAGTTGAACTGAAACTGTAATAAAATGACTTCCATCAAGTGGTATAAGCAGAATATCAAGACTATAAGCAAGTAAGCAACCAAAATTCATCTTCATTATTATTTTCAGTAATATTAAGAACAACCTTGTCAAAGTAAAGCCCAGCCATCACCTCAACACATTCATTTTACAAACTAGCTACAACAGAAAATAGAGGATATTAAGTGCCCAATTCTAGAAGAAAAATTATCACATAACAGATAATAGGACAGAATTTGTTCTTTTTGGAAATTCAAGCATTCCTACACTCAAAAAGCTGTTTTTGTACATAGGCTATTAGGAATTTTGGATGTTGAACAGAAATAATGATTGCCCTTAACTTTATGTGCCTTAATTAAGTTAAAAAATTTTGTCTTCCAAGAGCCAATATAAATATATATTGCCAGCCAATGTGTGATTAAAATTCATATGATTTAATCTATTATCTATATCATGTTGCTTCAAGAAAAAAAAAAAAAATCTATGACATGTGATAAATTTGACTTGTCACAACCTACGACTTGAGACCATGAATCTTACAGACTGGTCTACAAAGTCAAGAATCAATATAAAATTGTCATCAATTCCATTTGAAAAGTATAGGAATCTTTTGTTTTTATTATCGACTTGTGTAATTTTATAGAAGCATTACAAAACCACATAGAAGCATTTCATCAAACACATAATTTGCATTACAAAACCACGAACGAAAATAGAAATAGAAAATAAAGAGAAACTCAAAACAAATCATTGAAAATACTATGAAACAAAACCCACAAACGAATCAAACGAATCCCAGAAAAAACCCACACACAAATCAAAGGAAACCCAAACAAACCCACAAAAAAAAAAGACAAAATGAAACCCACAGAAAACCCCCAAAGCCTTTATGATTTAGATTTAGTAGAAATAAAGAAATAGAGAGGATAAAGAGGAAAAAAAGAGTTCAGAGAGACAAACCTTGCTGCGACAAAGCGAGAAAGAAGCACTGACTACTGAGAACAGAGGAAGAGAGTGCGTGTCCTGTACTGAGAACAACAACAACAACAACAAAAAATTAAAATAGAGCATGTGAATTAAATAAGATTAACAATAACAATAACAAAAAATTAAATATGTATATAAAAGAGACCCAAAAACTCAGAAAGAGGAAACCTTAACTTACCGACGATCCCTTCAAGATTTGGGAGGAATGGATATCGATCAGAGCACGGCGATGTCGAGCTACGTGGCACAGAGGACGGCGGCGAGATTAGGGATCGAGAGCTAGAGAGCAAGCTGAGATGAGAGGTTTTTTTCAGAAAACTTAGGTGTATGTTTGTATTCAGCTTTTTCTGCTTTGCGTTTTCTGTTTTGCGTTTTTGTCCTTTTTTTTTTTTTTTTTTTTGGTTTTCACGCGTGTTGGAGTTTTGCGGTTACTGTTCAATGAACAGTAACCGCAAATGTTGACTTTGCGGTTACTTTCTGCAGTGAACAGTGCATATATGCACTGTTCACGGACCCACAAATTTCATTTTTTATCAATTTTTTCATTAAAAATGGGTCCCACAGCACTATTCACACATTTAAAAATTATTTTGCTACAGTGTTTTCAGTTTTCAGTTTTCAGTTTCAGCAAAATAAGTTCTATCCAAACACACCCTAGGTTTTTTTTTTTCATTGTTGTGTTGAACTGAGGGGGTTTTTTCCTAAAAAAATTCTAAAACAAACCCAGAGCTGCGTTTTAGAAAACGCAGCTCTGTACGCGTTGAAGCTGCGTTTAATGAAACGCAGCTTTGAATGACTGAACTGAGCTGCGTTTTATAAACGCCGCTTCAATTCACGTTTGAGCTGCGTTTTATAAAACGCAGCTCAGTTCAGTCGTTTAAGCTGCGTTTTATAAACGCAGCTTTGGGCAATCTTGGAAAAAAATAAAATAAAATAAGCGAATGGGTCTGAAGCCGCGTTTTTAAAAACGCAGCTTCAGCCTTACCCCCAAAAACGCAGCTTGAAGAGCTTAAAACGCGGCGTAAGGGCTGGTCTATAGTCGGGTTTAGGAAACACGGCTCAAAGTCTCTTTTTTAGCCGCGTTTTACAAAAACGCGGCTAAAAAACGCGGCCTAAAGTCGCGTTTTTTGTAGTGCCCTCTTTCTCCTTACTTATTTTTACTTTGTGCTGAGGGCTTATCTAGTTTGCTTAGACAGCAAGTGGAGAGAGGCAGTATCAAAGGAGTAGCTGTCGGCCGCGGTGCTCCTCGTATTTCTCACTTATTTTTTGCAGATGATAGCCTGATTTTTTGCCAAGCTACCTTGGAGGAGTGCCAAGTTTTGCAGCAAGTCTTTTTCGTTTATGAATCAGTGTTTGGGCAACAACTGAATAGGAGTAAAACCTCTTTGTTTTTTAGCAGAAATACTCCAAGACCGATTCAGGAGGAGATACAAAGGAGGTTTGGGGCTCCAGTGATCCGGCAACATGAAAAATATTTGGGGTTACCTTCTTTGGTGGGTCGATCTAAGAGGAATACCTTCAATGATCTTAAGGAGAAGTTGGGGAATAAATTATCTAGCTGGAAGGAGAAGCTTCTGTCAAGTGCAGGCAAAGAAATCTTGATTAAATCAGTAGCCCAAGCTATTCTGGCCTATACTATGAGCTGTTTTAAGCTTCCTGATGCTCTGTGTGATGACCTTGCAGGCATGGTGAGGCGATTTTGGTAGGGGCAACAGGAAAACCATAATAAATTGGCATGGCTGAGTTGGGACAAGATGTGTGCACCAAAAGAGGAAGGAGGTATGGGTTTTCGAGATTTGAAAGCTTTTAACATTGCTTTGCTAGCTAAATAGGGGTGGCGGCTTCAGAATTGTCCAAATTCATTATTTCACCGAGTGTATAAAGCTAAGTATTTTCCGAATGGTGATTTTTTAAATGCATCGTTGGGGAGGCATCCATCATATCCTTGGCGTAGTATTATGGAAGCTCAAAAGGTTGTTCAATTAGGATGTCGCTGGCAGATTGGTAATGGAGCTTCGGTTAGCTTGTGGAGAGATAAGTGGTTGCCCTCTCCGCCATCACACAAGCCTGCAACTGTGCCTCATTTCTTCCCTGATGATGCCTTAGTTTCTGCCCTGATTTACCCAGAGACAGCAACTCGGAAGTCAGATATAATCCATGAGGTTTTTCTGCCTTTCGATGCTGAAGCTATTCTTTCTATTCCGCTTAGTTTATCGCTGCCTGCTGATAGGTTGATTTGGACCTACACTCCTTCAGGCCGGTTCACTGTGAGTAGTGCTTACCGTGTAGCTTGCCAAGCTCGATGTGATACTCATCAAGGAGAAAGCTCGACCTCACAGCCCATGGTGTCCTTTTGGCGGTGTATTTGGAAGTTGCCGCTACCCAACAAAATCAAAGCTTTTGCATGGCGTGCTTGTAGGAATATCCTGCCCACGAAAGCCAATTTGTTCTCGCGAAAAATAACCCACGATGATGTTTGTGATGAGTGTGGAACTGCTGTGGAGTCCACGGCTCATGTGCTTTGGCATTGTTCTAAAGCTAAGGAGGTGTGGACAACTGCGAATATTGATCTTGGTTCAGACGTTGGAGAGGTGAGGGATTTTATTGATCTGGTTTGGTATGCTCTGAATGTGAAACAGTGGTCGGTTCAGGAGTTGGCTCGGTTATTTTCTGTGGCTTGGGGCATTTGGTCCAATAGAAATGAGATTCAGGTAGGGGGGCCTCGCAAATCGACTTCTGGTATTGCTGGCTGGACATTGGAGTTTTTGGAGGAGTTTCAAGTGGCAAATCATTGTATTAAGATCAAGAATCCTGAGGTCGCCGTTGGATGGGTTCTTCCTCAGCAACCGTGGCTCAAAGTCAATGTTGACGGTGCAGTTTTTGAGAGACAACGAGCGGCGGGTGTTGGTGTTGTTATTAGAGATCATCTCGGGTTGGTGCGTGCTGCACTGAGCATGAAGATCCACGCTCCTTTAGGCTCTTTGGAGATTGAAGCCAAGGCGATGGAGGAAGGTATGCGTTTTGCTTGGGATCATGGTTTCAGTTCAGCTATCTTTGAAGGTGATTCCATGGTGGTTTATAACTCCCTGACTGGTTCAATCACTTCTCCTGCCAGTATCTGCAATCTGATATCTGGCTCTGTATATCGAGCTACTCAGTTCAGAGAATGTTCATTTTCTGTTGTGCCAAGGTGTGGTAATAAAGTAGCGCATGGGTTAGCCCAGCATGCAAAGTCTTTATCTGAGTCTGTCGTTTGGTTAGAATCTTGTCCTTCTTTTGTGGAGCATTTAGTGACTTCTGATGTAATGTTTTCTTCTTCTTATTAAAATTGTCGTAGTTCACATCAAAAATATATATATATATATATATATATTTGAACAATTGCTAACTTTACTATTTTTTTTTTCAATTGCGTACTAACAACTCCCTCAAAAAAAAGTTACATGCTAACATAAATAATACAATAAATGTCTAATTGTTGTTTAGTTTTAGGTTGTACTGATTTGTGATCAAGGTGTGCAAGATTTCAGCTAATGTATGCAAAAATATTTTTAAGCATAAAATAAACTAATAAAAAAATATTTATATATATATATATATTGAATCTCGCTTGACTGAGATTCCTACTATAACCTCAAAGACTTTGATGCATAAATAATTGAAATGCATAGAAATTCGCAATTACAACTGAAAGTTTTTAACAAGGAATTCTGCCAATTCGACAAATATTGTCATAAAAGGAAAGTGGGGACCTTGCAGAGGTTGCATAGAGTTTAGGCTAACTATTGTAACCATTCCTTTTATAGTTCATTTTCCATGAGACTATCAGTGTCCTTATAGTTGGTTTTCCATTGGATTTTTTTTTTTTTTTTTTCTCACTATGTAAATAAACCATTATTTCAATATATATAAAGGGTCTGGTTAGCTAGTACCGTCAGAAAATTTGTTAATGGCACAAGTAAAGAGTACTATACTTTCCGAAAAGGGTAATAAACTTGCCAATAAGCCAGACTCATCCAAAAGGAATGTGAAAGTTTGAATAGTTTCACACGCAATAAAAATTTAACTAGATTAGACGCTTAGAATGGAATCTATGGGTTATTCTCAAACCTAACAGCGGTTTTAAATAGATGGATTAGGCTTTGTCTAATCTGATTAAAGGTGGAACAAGGCTGCAAAAGCGAGAGAGAGAATACATGTTAACCCAATTGGTGCTTAGCATTGCTTGAATTTTGTCTTAAAGATTTGGATAATGTTCGTATTTTTGTATCGAATAACTGTTTGCACTATGAAGTGAACATATATTTATTTTTCTGAAGTGTACACAAAACCTCATTCTCTCCTGCTGCTGATTTCGTGCAAAATACAAATGTAATGATTGTGTTGTGACAACAAAGATGGAGACTGTGTCAAGACTCAAGACCCTTGTGACCTAATAGCATTATCCCACTCTTTCAAGAGTAAAGTTATAAGCATAACATTTTTACAATAACTTTATAACAGCCTAGGTGGTTAGCTTTTAAGAGCACCTCCAATAGGCTCTCTAAAGCCTTAGGACACGTTTGGTAGACTGTAATAGGCACTGTAATGTAATAGTTATTTCTATGGTTTAGCTATTCAATAGTTTGGTTATGTTTTTATTACAGAGAATAGTTATTCCTTATGAATAGTTATTCTTTAAAATGAAGAATAACTATTCCTCTCTAAAAGGGTTGTAATAGCTATTCCTTAGCAGATGTAATAATTTCCAACACTAATATATTTCCAAATAAATAAACTTTCCATATCCACCTAACAATTATGGAAATAAAAAATAATTAAAAAATAACTCATCTCTCTACAATTTAAAATATATTATTTTCTAGGAAATATAATTGTATGAATGAGATATTTCCTAAA
This sequence comes from Quercus lobata, assembly GCF_001633185.2. Lineage (NCBI taxonomy): Eukaryota > Viridiplantae > Streptophyta > Magnoliopsida > Fagales > Fagaceae > Quercus > Quercus lobata. Next base: position 5,833,631 of record NC_044908.1, read on the forward strand.
ATAGATCGTAAGTTTTATTCTAATATTACAACTCACAACCAAACTAATGAATAAGTTTAGTTATTCCATTACAATATATTTGATTCCTGGTAATAAAGATTATCATTCATGTTGTAATCCACATTTAGTGTACCAAACATACCCTTATTTGCAGAGCAAAAACAGAAAAATCATGCTCCAACCTCTCTAAATCACTGTTCAAGAGCAAAAAATTGTTTGCTAATAAACAATGGCTAGCTCTCTTAGTCTGATGACCTACTGTTCATTAGCAAAAGAATTAATAGGAATAAAAAATTCAACACACCCATTAAAATATTCAATTTTACTCAACAATCACAATGGCTACAACTCAACCATTCCAAATCTTTTTTCTCTCAAACATCTCTAAACTCAATCACAATCAAAATACAAACTCAAATCACAATCTTAAAACTAATCAAATCATAACAAAAAAATGAAAAAAAAAAAAATATATATATATATATATATATCTGACCCATCTGAGTCGCTGTGACCCATCCACACTTACTTTAATGCAAATTGGATTACTTTATACTATAAGAGTATGACATGCATGAATGTTGGACTCGTGAACCTCTCAGGCTCTCACTCGCTCAGGTCATTGTATCTCTTTCTCTTAGGTTACAGCTGCACATTCCTTTTTATATTCGAGTATTCAAACTTCAAAGTAAGTCACGAAACACGGTCTACAAATGATTAATTTAAGTTCATCATTTTCTTTTGCTCAGCCCTCACATGATCGTGAAATCAACCATGTGTTCCAAGTTCTCTTCTTTAATTTTTTTCTAAGATGAAATTCCGAGTTTCTTAGGTGATCGTCCATCTGCCTTGGGCAGCCTGCATAAGCTAGGCCAACCTGCATGGGTTGACATTGCAGACAGGACTTCCAGTGTAGATTATAATTTTCTTCGACTCATACATTAATACAAGCATAGTTTTCAATATAGTTTACAATAAAAATAAATAAATAAATAAATAAAAACTAACATTCGGACTGGATATATATGACATAAAATACGTTTCATTTAGCTCAACCTATAAATAAATAAAACATTTTTAAAATGCCACTTAGAAGATGTAAATGGGAGTTCAATTGGTAAAGTCTCTAATAGTTGAATAAGAAATCTGAAATTTAATCTTAGCCTATACTAAAAATTGATTGGTGTATTGGTTTGATAATAAATTGAAACCAGTGACAAAGCCAAAAATTTAGGTCGGAGGGACAAGATTGAAAGTAAAAAATTAATTTAAAAAAATTTAAACATGAATATTAAGAGTATATAATATACCTATTAATATTTGTGGGAGGGTTTCATAGTCTCAGCCCCCAATTAGTAGGTATTGTCCTCTTTAGACTCGATTTGTTCGTGGCCTTCACGGTTTTGCTCAATCCCACATCGGGGAGAGACGCCTTCCACATGTGCCTTATAAGCTTGAGCCCAAGACACATGTGTACCACTACTACACACCACGAACAAATCGAGCTTAGAGCGAACAATAGTTGCTAATGGGGGGTTGAGACTATGAAACCCTCCCACATTAAAAGGTTTCATAGTCTCAACCCCCCATTAGCAACTATTGTTCGCTTTAAGCTCGATTTGTTCGTGGTGTGTAGTAGTGGTACACATGTGTCTTGGGCTCAAGCTTATAAGACACATGTGGGAGGCATCTCGATCTCCCCGATGTGGGATTGAGCAAAATCAAGAAGGCCACGAATAAATCGAGCCTAAAGTAGACAATACTTGCTAATTGGGGGCTGAGACTATGAAACCCTCCCACAATATTTAACTGTGACTTAATGGTTTGAATGTTTTTAAAAATACAAGAAAAACTTTAAGGTAAAAACTGAAAGAGATGTGTCAAAAGAATTTTTTTATTTTATTTTTATTTTTTATGGGAGGCGTGTTTTATACTATATTATATATACTTTTTTTTTTTTCCTAGAGTTCTATTAGTATTAGGCTGTTGTGATTCCTATTCCGTATAGGCGTATAGCATTAGTAGTAGGTTGTTTTTGTTTTTAAATCATTAAGCCATCCATTTTTGGAAACATTTTTTCAAAAATTGAAAAAACTGTCAATACTTTTTCAATTTCTAACATTAGCAAAATCCTAGAATTATAGTAGTTTTAGAGTTCTTATTAGTGCCTGTTTGTTCCAGCTTTCCCAACCCAAAAAGCACTTTTTGAAACCATAAATCTAATATGAGCATAAACTGGGTTAGGAGTTGGCGTAAAAGGTGGGTTTTACGCCAACCAATCCTGACCTGTCACATTTTTTTTTTTTTTTTTTTTTTTTTTTTTTTTTTTTTTCAGCCAAAACAATAAGCCTTAAGCCTCTCTGCCTCTCTTTCTCTTCTCTCCTCACCTGATCTCTCCATCTTTGAATCAAACCCACAACCTCCATGGCAGGAGCTTCAAAGCTCAACACAGGCCACCATCACCACTGCCTTAAGCCTAGCTCTCTCCCTCTCTTTCTCTTCTCTCCTCACCCGATCTCTCCATCTCTGAATCAAACCCAAGACCTCCATGGCTGGAGCTTCAAAGCTCAACACAAGCCACCAACACCACTACCATGGTTGAAACTCCAAGGTTCAACAACCATTCGTCCCACTCTTTTTTTATTTATTGTTAAAAAAGTTTTCTTTTCAAGAATAACTTCAACAACAACAAAATATAAGGAGAGAGCACCAATTTCACTGTCAATCTAGTAGGTGATTTTCTGATTACTAAAAAATTTTGATTTGGTTTGTTATGTTGATTTGATTATTATAAAATAATTGTATCTATTTATATTTTAAATAAAGGCTATCGAGAATTTGAGGTTGAGAAAGAAAGCAGTGATAGTATCACTAAATCTGAATCTGACGAATCCTCAGGTGGTGTTGGAGAAAAGGGGCTCCACCTCGGAGTCAGACTGTTCAGTGGGGCTGGATTGCTTGCTGAGTATAGTCAAGGCTCTGGGGATGGGATCGTGTCTTTCCGGGGAGGGCGCTGGCTCGCAATGGTGGCTATTGGTTGAGCTTTGAAGCTCCGACCACGGTAGTAGTGATGGTGGCTTGTGTTGAGCTTCGAAGCTCCAGCCATAAAGGTTGTGGGTTTGATTCAAAGATGGTGAAAGATCAAGTGAGGAGAGAAGAGAAAGAGAGGGAGAGAGGCTTAAGGCTTAACGTTTTTGCTGGAAAAAAAAAAAAATGGTGACGTGGTGGGTCAGGATTGGCTGACGTAAGACACACCTTTTATGCCAGCTCCTGACCCAATTTATTCACTTTCAAGAAATGTGTCGTGCTATCATGTGTGGACAAAGAAGGTTCTTCAAAGCTCAAAGATTGCATTTGTAGAGTATTCAAAATGGGTAAAGTGAGATGACTATTAGTGGGGTAGGCGGTGGGACATTGGAATGTGCATTGTGCCATCATGTGGGGTAGCGGTAGGTGGTGGAACTTAATATCCCATTATATTTATTAATTTACAAGAATACTCGAATTCATATTTCATTTTTCTCAATTACCAGTCTAATTACTTTATGATTTTCTTTAATACTTTATTTAAGATTTAAAAAAATAAATTAAATTCATTATTTTATATAATAGTTGTAAGGACTAGAATTGGATCAGACCCAATACAGGATTGGGTTTAAGCCCAAGAAGCCCAAACAATAAATTTATAGAACGTGGATGAAAGAATTAGACCTACTCCAGAAGAAAAATGATAAAATTTGCTAATTTAAGGCTACTAAACACAAGTAAAATAAGAAAATCTGTCCTCGGAATGGCATGAGGAGTTTATATTATATTGTCTTGTTTTTCAATAGTTTTACAAGAGTTCACAGTCTTATCAAAAAAGGGTTTTTTTTTTTTTTTTTTTTTTTTTTTTTTTTTTTTTTTTTAATTCTCATCCTCCTCTTTCTAGCTCTACTATATATTACAATCTTGGTATCATCCCTACCACACATGTGTAGGTTAGATTCGGAGAACTTCTTCCTGTCCCATCCAACGCCTCCCAGAACCATCAACTAGGAGTTGTAAGGCTGCTTGACCACTGCTCAGGCATCACCTCTACATTAATACGGCTAGAGAGTTGGTTTGGAGGCATTTAATGCGGAGGTAGCAGCTTTTTTAAGATATTTGTTGCCCTTCTCTTTTCTTACTCCTTGTCCAACGCTCAACCCTTAGTTGTGATGTAATTTCGAAGAAAATCCATGACGATATGGCACTCTATCTGATTTCGGACTCTTGTTGTCGAGATGGCTTTTCTCCTCGGACATTCGTTGGCTTATCTCTTATTACCCCTGCTCTTCTCTTTACTCCGTTCCTTTTATAATCTTATCTGGACATTCTCAGATGGTCTAATATCCTCAGATTGGGCCATAGGCCCAGTTAGTATGGCCTTAATAGCACCTCCTTTAGTAACTAGCCCCCACAATAGTAATAATATATATATTTCATTATCAAGTGTATAATATTGTTTTAATTTGTTCATTTTTTATTCAATTTTATATTCTGATTTCTTGGGCACTAGTCATGGCATCCAAAAATCCGCAACCTAAAATTTGACTTTTAACAAAAAAATCATTAATCGTTTTAATCCCAAATGGTATTTTCTCGATTTTTTTTAATATGTTTTATTCTTTTAACGAATTTGAATCCTAAGTGCACCTATTTTTACCATTAATTCAGTTATGATTTTGAATGTGTTGCAATAGAACATTATGATTTTTTGGATTATATATAATGGAATTCACGTCCATTTGAAAGATGTGATGTTGCAGTGCAAATACCACCCTTTTTTTATAGGTAAATGTTTCTTGCTTATGCATATATGTTTACCAAGTCAATCTTTTCTGTTATCCAAACATGGTTGTAGAAAAAACATTTTGGAGCTTTCAATTAATTGTGTCATGGTCACTAGTGACAAGTTTGAATGGTCTAAGATGGGAGAGGATTCTGCTTCATTAGATGTGAATTTTTTGTTTTTTGGAGATATTTTCTCATCTTCTTTTTCCCTTAGATCTATTATGAAGTTTAATTTCCACTTAAAATTATTTATTACTTATTTTAGGTAAGCTTTGGGTGCAAGTCCTGTGTACAAGAGGTTCCTCTGTATTGAATAAATTTTCTTTATCTTTAAACAAAGAAAAACTGTTGTGTTAACTTTAATTTGATGACTAATTTCATTAAATGATGTAGCTAGGAAAAATGGGAAAGGATCCAAATCTGAGCTGACAGATTTGGATAGCAAGTTGTGAACAGATGGCGTTAATGGTGTAGAAAAAGCGTAGGATTTTAGATTTGGAGGATAAGAAAGGGAGAAAACTTGAGGATTTGGGGGCTGCTCTCAGTGCTAGCCCCTTCCACTAGGCCAATTAGGCAATGGCCAATTAGCTTATGTTGTTTATCTGTGGTTTTTTTTTTTTTTTTTGCCAGTATGATAATTTTTGTCAAAATTTTTAGTAAAGCCAATGTTTCAAAAAGAGATTATTTTAAATGGTTATTCTTGTAAAACTTTTGGCTTTTGTTTATTATATGAAAAGCCCCGTTTCTATACATGGTATTTTGGTTTATCACTTTGTGAACTATTATGGAGTTCTGATCTAAAAAGCATGGGCACTCCAAATCGGCATATCTCCCTGCCAAACATGTTGGGACACTCCTGCATGAGGAAAGCGATATTTTTTTACGCAAAAAAAAAAAAAAAAAAGAGAAAATTCTTTGATTTCGGATACAACTTAAAATAAACATAAAATATGCCTATATATTTATTTATTAATTAATTGTTGTATCCCCATCATGCCGTGTCCTAATTTTCAAGAACAACTGTGACCATGTCTTACTTTTTTGTGTTGGTGTTTGTGTCTGTGCTCCTTAGGTTCTATTACATATGATTTATTAAAATGTGCCAGGCTTGTAGAGTTTCTAGTCATTACACACACACTCTTGCTCTTCCCCCCTCTCTCTCCTGTTTGTGTACATGCATGGACAGATTGTATTACATAGATTGGAATATTCATGTAATGTTTATCTGATTCCTTTGTTATGCATTATGTTTGAATTTTCAAACTTGATTTGCTATTACTACTGAATGTGTGGACATTGGTACATAACAAAACAAAAGAGTACCCAAAATCTGAGAACCTATTCCCGAATTTCATTTTTTTGCTGTCAAGTGCTATTCTGACTGATCACTGTTAATGGTAACAGTGATCAAATTCTTTGATCATAAGATGGACAAAGATGTAATATTTCATGCTTTTTTGATTGTTTAAATTCTAAAGTGCAAAGACAGTGATCGTCGATTGACTGTCCACATTATAGAAGTAGACCATATTAGGACAAGCAGGCAGTTGGTGGACAAGAATTTATACCTGAAAAGTCAATGGGTTTGGAATTGAATAACACTAAATCAGAAGATTTAGTCCAAATCTTTTGTGAATAACACTAAAGTCAATGCTTTTGTTTTGTGATTGCTATGAATAATTTTTACTGCTGTGCTTGGACTAGGAAGCGAAGCAACACAAATTTATTTGGAAAACCATTGTTCCAGAGTCCTTAACCAATAGCCCCAATAATGATTTAGAAGTAAGTGAGAACATACAGATTTTGGAAAATTAAGATCAGTAGTTTGTCAACTTCCATTTGTTAGTCTAAGTCAATAACTAGTTTGTTAACTAACTTAGCTCACTTTCTTTAAAAAATAGGTGCACAAGTGGCCATTTCTTTTTTTAAATATGTAGGTTGACATGGAGTCAACTTCCAAAATATATGAAACCCTCCCTTGGAATGCAACGGTGTCTAATGTTTTTTTATTCCGAGTTCTCTACTCCCATGGACCAAAGGTAAGATTGATGACATCATCAATCTTTCTTATGATGTATATAGGTTTATTATATTGTAAATTCTGGACACAACCTAGGGAGTGTTTAAAGAGTACCCATGACTCATCAATCAACCTTCAGCAAAGCTCCATTTCCTATCAAACAAATTATGTTGGTGCCAATCTAATGGATTAGCTAGTGTCAAACCTAACATGTGCAATCATGGTACTTTGGTATTGAGTATACTTCCTCTGTATTGAGTATACTTCTTCGAAGAAAATGCGGGTTCTAGAGGCCAGATAAGGCATGTGATTCAGGGTCGTAAGTATATAGATATTTAATTTATTATATTTCAATTCAATAATAAACTAACGTACGTATCAGGTATATTTCGTATATCTGTTTTCCTATTTTGGCTATCTTTTCAAGCAAAATAACAGGTAAGAAATTAAAATGAACGAGAAGATGTTTATAATATTCCTACCTTTACTAACTTATATTAAAAAGAAAAGAGAGAAAAATAACAAAAAAAAAAAAAATTAGTTATTGCCTCATATAATTTAAATAACCTTTTTTACTAGATAGAAATTCTATCTAAGTGTATATATGTATGAAACTCTTTCTTGAAGACTTGAACTTTAACCATTACTCTTGTACTAAGGTTGTACGGTGGTCATATAATTTAATAATTAAAGAGTTTTAATTTGTGTTTATTTAAAATATATAACATGTAATATTATATGTTATTAAGATGTCATCATCCATATATATATATATATATATATACCAAAGAAAAATTCAAAAATCTTATAATAAGATGAAAATGTTTTATTGTAATTTAATTATTTAACCAATACTTCTAACAAACATCACAGATCAAACAAGTTTCTTTCCTCATAACTAATTAGTATGCAATAATTACACGGCACAAGCATGAATAAAGAGCTTCACAAAAGACTAACATAACAATAAAATCAAGTTCACTTAAACCCAACAACACCCAAACTCAAAGTAATAATTTTTCAATAATAGAACCACCAAAACAAAAGGGAAACTATAAAGAAGTTACCTGTAGAGTTGCCCAGACAGCAACGAGTGGAACCCAATTGGGAATGGAGGAAACCCATCTCTCAATAGCCCAAGCAAGCAATATTAGAGGAACCTTGAAAAGAATCACAGGCAAATCGGATTGACTTAACCCGAGCTGAAAAAAAAAAAAAATTATCAAGTCATGATTCAACCCATTTTTACCTTGGGTAGAAAGACTCAGGTTCAAATAAGGTAATTTCTATTGGTTTGGCTGTTTGGGTCGGGTTATTGGGTTCAATTTTGTCATGTCTAGTCTCACATGCATACACACAGTTTCAGGCTGTATTTAGTAGGCTGCGTTTATTTTTTTAATAAAAAAAGACATGGCTCCACGTGGTATCCAATAATAATATTTTAAAATATCCATTAACCATATCAATATTTTTCATCTACCACTTAATAATATGAACTATTTTGATAAACAATACCAAAAAGTTGAAATGTTAGAGACTAAATTAATACAGTGTAAATGTTAGAAACCAAAATAATAATTTTACACTGCAAACAAGTACTCTCAAACTTAAATTTATTTCTACTTTCCTTTATTGGAGGCAAATTTCAGTTCACAACTTCACTTCACAGTCAACTTAGCTCTTTCCTGCCTGAAATTTAAACTGTTCAGTAATACCAAGATGTGCCATAAGAAGCCACACATGAGTTAGGAGCTCTCCACCTTGGGTGAGCTGTTGAGCATGTTGATTCCATTGACAATGACTAGCAGCATAACCCAGCATTTCAATCCACACATGACAAATAAACTCCCACTTGTTTTCAATACATAGCAAGGAATGAGCAAGTTTATGTGCATTGGGAAGCAATAACTTTTTTTTTTCTTGTTGCTCCCTTGTTGGAGGAATATTTTTGACATTGAGTAATTTTTTACAAGCAATTTCTTCTTTGCAACCTAAAGTTCTGCCAGCAATATCCTCATTTAAATTGTAGAAAAATTCAATGGCCTCAGCTCGTGTGCCATGAAACCTGATATGTCCAATCCCATTGGGCAGCATGAGGGGGCAAAATACAAGAAGATACAGCATATAGTTGGATAACAGATTGCTAGTATCACGGTAATCTTTACAATCATCCAAGTCTTGCTCCTGATCATTAGAATAGAAACACAGATTTGTTGCAATATGCCAGAGCAGAATGCTTTCATCAAATTCTACCTCAATTGCACCTTTGATTGTGTCTCTATCTCCTCTACCGATATTATCAAGAGATTTTGCATTTTGAAACACCCAGTCACCCCTGTAAGCACATAATTTCTTCCCATCATACATAGCTGATTCTAATTTGTGTTGAAGCTGGTCGAGGATCACTTGTTTCAAGTGTACTGGAAGAACTTTTTTCGATGACCTGTGCCGATGCTTCTCCAATAATCCATGAATGCATAAGACCTTCTGGATACATTTCCAAAGAAAGGATGAGACCTTCATGATAAAACTTCTCTTGGCAGGAATATCTTGAAGGCTAATGCTTATTATGTTGTACTGTTGCATGGTATTACACCACCTCTTCTTTTTAGTAAGTAGAAATGACAAAATGCCCTTATGTAAGAGATTACGCCTACTCAGCCATAGCATTGTCCAGTCAGAGCATAGTTGTAATATAAGTGCGTAGAGCTCAAGGATGATTGCTCCTGTTAGCAATACATAAGTGATAATCACGGACACTCTTGAGTAATCATGCTTTTCGGTGATCAAGAAGGCCATGGATACAGAACTAATTGATAAGAAATTGATGCAACGGAGACTGATGCAGCAAAGAGTGAAGCAACCAGAGAAGCCATCCATCACAAATGAATAAAGCACGACTGCTTTTGAGTGGAACACATCATAGATGAATCCAAGCTCGATTTCAATCATTTTGAAAGTGTCTTCTGATGATACATTCTTGATGATGATTCGGCTGTTCTCAATATCATGGAAGTTAACGATGACATCTGCCAACAACTGCTTGAAAATTTTGAAGAAATTGTAGGCGTTCTGTAAAATGTCTGCATTTTCAAAAGGATCGTTAACAGGCACGTTGAATTGCAAACCTAACACATAGCTGGGAGACTTCTTTGACATGCGATAACTTGGATGCGTCATGGACTCTCTGAAGTGTTCGCTGCTCGCATACCTCAGAACCCATATCCTCTCTCCAGACTTGATTATCCCAGCAACAAAGATTGGAATAGCAAGAAAATTTAATGGAGTACTGGTCCAGCACCTAAGTACGACATAGACAGTTGTAGTCACTTGGGTGACTAGCGTTAGTGCATGCCTGCGCCACAACTCGTTGTCTTCCAAGGAGTATGCAGTAATGGTGTCTGGGCCTCCAAGGTGCAAGAGAAGAAATGGAGCCCAGAATGCTGTAATTACAAGGTCTGGATTCACAGACTTTCCTGCATTGTTGGAAAGCACACTAAGCGACACTGTCACAGCCCACTCTGCTGACAAGTAGGTCAGCCATAGAAGAGTGCTGAGCTTCTTACTAGCTGAATTCTTCCTCATGTTGCCAGTAAAGATGAGGATGCTTTGGAGTCCAAGGCTAAACAAAACGAGAGCACGGATCTCCAGTAGGCTCCACAATTTACTCACACTTGGGGGGATGATCTGCATGGTTTTCTTCCTATTTGTGAAGATCAAACTGCTAAAAATTTGCAAATGTACCAAAGTTTAAACGTGGAATTAGAGGGTAAAGAGAGAAAAATGCAAAGAAAATAAGATTGCTTTATTCATTTTCTGGCTTACTATAAAATTTACTCTTTGAAGTATATTATTAAGAGGCCAATGTGTGAAATGGCACATATTAATTAGTAATCGTACTAGTTGTTAACGAGGGAGGGTGGGGAGCTCTCTCCAAGACTCCAACTAAAGTAAGGATACGAGGTTGACTTGCATTGTTTTCTATGGATGAGTTGTCTTATACTTTGCATTGTTTTTCTTTTTCCTTAGTAAACTGAACCTTTTTTGTCGTAATGCTGGCTGGTCTATCCGGTGCAGGGACTTTAGGAAATCTATGCAACTCAAGTGTCTTACTTAGATTAAAATATTAATACTTAATTTTGGGAATGGAAAGTCTGACAAATGTAACGTGTGTCTGCATAACTGGGATAATCAAATTGGTTTTACTTGTTGCTAATGAATGTAGAGTAGTTGGAGAATCACGACTTATTCCACGATGATTTTGCCGATTCTGTGATAGTAAATTGTGAGTGTTTAATCATCACTTACACATATGTTCACTATTTTTTCTTCACTAATCAAATTTTATTATGTCACAATGATAGCAAGAAGTTAAGAAAAATTGTGTAATCCTAAACTTTTCCATGAAGAGAGTCTTGATATTTTAGGGAATTTGTTAACAAGTCATTTTAAAAAACTTTTATGAAAAAATTAAAAATTTTTCTTTTCCATTTTTTTTTCTTTTCTCATAAAAAAATATTTAAAAATGTATTATAAACTAATACCCTTAGGGTATCCGTTAATATTTTTGTAAATGTAAAAGACACATTAATTAGTAATACATTTTTCAAAAAATAATTTACAGCTTTATTGAATAATTATATATATATATATATATATATTTCAAAAATATATTCAAATTGTACACATGTTCAAAAAACTACATACAACCACAATAAATTCGTACATATAAGTCAATAAATCACTTTTTTTTTTGGTTGAAATCATTCACAAGTATTTTATCTTTTAAAAAGTATGCATTACACACCATAATTGAATATTTATTCATTTTTAACATATGCCTACTCGGCGATTAACATAACTCTAATTAGTTATCTTACTTGTTGCTAACGTTGGAGTTCTCTTTAGACTTGAAGGTGGCTCACACTAGTAGACTAACAGCTTTCCCTGGTCATAAATCATAATCCTCTTAAAAAAAATGGCTATGAGTTCCCCAGAACCTCCTACTCAATTTGGGTACTCCACACCAGTTGTGGGGATAGAAATTTTTTCTAGGAGGCAAGCTAAATATAATAAGGTTTTAAGTAAAAAAATAAATAAATAATAATGCTAGAAAAATACTTATTTTATATGTTAATTTAACTCAATAAATTTGTTCCCTATATTCTTTCATGACACTAAAATTATCTATATATAATGTCTAAAAACTAAATTATAACATTTATTATTACTACACTCTTATTGAGTCACATAAGTGTAATGTTTTGTTTCATTTCACTCTATTTTGGTCCATTTAGTCTACTTCGGGATGCTTTGGGAGAAGATGTTGTTGTAGAATTAAGGAGAGTTGTTTCATTGACAATTATGTCACATTTTCAGCGTAATAATGTAATATTGATAGGTTCTTGATAAAATTATATTGTTTTATTATGTTATTAAAGTCATGTATTATTCTTTTTTCTTTTTTCTTTTTTTTTTTAATATAAGTGATTGATTTATTTATGTCTACTTCCTCTTTAGGTCATCCAAGATGTATAGAAGATGAATTGTTTGTAAGGAGCACTAAAAATAAATTTAACTACAAATTAAATTATTTACAAAATATCTTGCCTTATATAATAGTTGAATGTAAAATACATTATGTTTCCTTAAAAATAGAGAAAGAAAAGAACACTTGCAAAGTTTAAAACACTTTTTTCAAATAACAAATATAGATAGCTTAATTTAGAAAATCTAATACATTATATCAACTATATATATTTTGTTAGTAAATAATCACATCATTTTAAGAAATTTTGGAATTTGGAACTAACACTTATATAAGTCTCATCTACCGTATTTTGCACCCTAAACTATCACACTTATCACATTTTGCCCCCCGGTGTTATTTTTGCTGTTATGTTTAACGGAATCCTACTACACATGACAAGTATATGCTTCTTACTTAGGTGGAACAAGCTTAAAAGACTGAAACACCTTGCTTCAAAATCAATTAAAAAAAATACTCGATTTTTTCCACATCTTTCTTTGTGTCTCGCATGCGTACCCACTGCCCAAACCCAAATTTAGATTCTTGTCTCTCACCCTCTCACTTTTCACCCAAAAAAAAACTGAAACCCAAAATTTATCCCCAAATTGAAACACCAATCCACCATTGTAACGAAATCCCTAAGTCCCCAATTATTTAATGATTTCCCAATCACATAGTAGTGCAAGTGCAAACTCTAGGTCACAAACGTCGTTCAGCTCTGAGAATGGAGTTAATTGTTGGTAATAATGACATAGCTGAATTATGTTGATTCAAATTTCAAACATGTGAGGATGCCAATAACGTGTACATAGTGGAGTATGTCTTTTCTTGTTTCTGTTCTACCTTTAATGCAGAATATTTTCAACATTTCTAAAAGGGTGTTTAGGGTTTTGTTTAATTGATTTTGAAGAAGAGTTTTTTAGTCTTTTAAGTTTGTCCCATCTTAAGCAAGAAACATGTGCTTATCACGTGCAATAGGATTTCGTTAAACATAGCAACAAAAATAACACCGAGGTGCAAAGTGTGATGAGTGTGATAGTTTAGGGTGCAAAGTATAATCTGGTGCATAATTTATGATAGTAAAAACTAATTTTCCCAAAAAAGAAAAAATCATCAAAATTTTCCGCGTGTCGAGTAGGTCTATGGCTAGTTTATTACTAGTTTTAATTAAGTTGTATGATGATATAAATGGAGTATCTATATTCACTACAATAGTGAAAAGTATGAAAAAAATAAAGATAAATTAAATATCATTATTTATTTATTTATAATATTTATCATTGATGAAATTTTTAGATTCCCCCCCCCTCCCTTTTTTCTAAATATGAATTTCAATAATTATTATTGTTATTATAGATATTTATTATAATTGTGTTTGTATGGAACTATATATTCTAGATTATACATTTATTACAATTAAATACCAAGATTGTAATGAATTGTTTAAATATAAACATAATTTAAATATAATATATATACACACACACCAGGCAACTCTTTTTAAAAAAGTAATGGATCCCACCTTATAATAATATTATAATAAAATAAAACCACTTGTACAACATACTTCTCCACCACTATTTTGTTGAATAGAATTATGAAAAAAGAAAAGAAAAGAAAAACTACTCTCACTCACTGGTCATTATAGCACCTCAAAAAAATTGACCACAAAATTTTTCACAATTTTTTTATCACAATTGTTTCGTGGCAGAGTGTGATTGTTGAAATTTTTTTTTGAGTTTAATTATGTGTTAGTATTTGTTAATCACTCACAGTCTGCCATATCAAAATTTTGTCAAAAACATTATGAAATAATTTATGGTCTAGAACTACTCATAGCATCTCTGTTACATACAACAATTTTTTCTTTCCTCACCAGCATTTTTCAATCTCAAACCCAAGTTTTTTTTACAAACCCAAATTTTAATTGTATATGACAATTACATTTGCATATAGTTGTTTATTTTTTTTATTAATATCAATTAATATTTTTTCGAATTAATTTTACTCTCTTTTGATCTTGCCTCCCCTAACCTAAAATCTTGGCTCCGCCACTGATACACACACAAAAAAGAATAATGAAGAGTAAAATTGTGAGGTTTCAAAAGTTTATATGCACCACCGCACACCCTTATGGTCCATTTGAATCGAGGGGGAGTAGAGTAGAGTAGATTTAGCACAAAATTAGCTTATTTTTAGTCAACTCTACTCTACTCCCCTCTACTCTCCATCCTTTCCCCCTCCATCCAAACAGGCCATTAGTGTGATGGTCGCTCCATAAGTATAAGTGCTTATAGGGTGTGGAGGTAGCAAGGATCAGAGTTCAATCTCCAAGAGGGAGCTTTACACACATATACACTTAAATTAGGTTGGAATATAATTTCTATCTTGTATAAAAAAAAAGTTTATATGTCACAATATTATAAACTAAAAATAAATAAAAAGTAAAATAGCATTAGTTTTATATATAATTTCAATATCATCTCACCTAATATTAGGTCTTAGTAATAAAATTTATGATGAAATTTATTATTTACTTATGAGGAAGGAATATCATGTAATTGTTCTCAAAAACATTAGTCATTAATTTTCCCAATGCAAGTTCCAAGTAAAGAAGAATATTTAAGAATAATAAAAGATAAGTCTAGCGGAATTGCGGAACCTTTTTTTTTTTTTTTTTGAGAATCCGCTTCACTCTGTTTTATTAAATTAAGAAGAAGGCTTATCAGCCAATACAAGAACATTAATGTCTGGTGGAACATGCTCCATCCAGACTGTTAAACCCGAACAAAACCTAGCATTCTTTGCTA
Organism: Quercus lobata; assembly: GCF_001633185.2. NCBI lineage: Eukaryota > Viridiplantae > Streptophyta > Magnoliopsida > Fagales > Fagaceae > Quercus > Quercus lobata. The sequence continues at coordinate 5,848,806 of NC_044908.1, forward strand.
AAGCATCAATAACAGAATTTCCTTGTCTATAGGAATGAGAGAAACTAAAACTCCTTAAGGAGTGTACATAGGATAAAGTATCCTTAATGAGATGACCATAAGCAGATTGAAATATATCACCTTTTCAAAGGGAATTGATGACTGTTTTCGAGTCTCCTTCCATTATGGAACCTTGAAGACCTACTTTGTGGACAAAAATAGTAACCCGCCTAGCTACAAGTAGTTCCAAGCATGTAACTGAAGGTGGTTGTGGAATTTTTTTAGAAAGTGCTACAATGATTTCCCCTACATGATCTTGTATCACTACACCCAAGCTTGCCTCACCCGTGTCTAAGAATAAAGCTCCATCAAAATTTGGTTTGAAGCTATGTTGATCTGGTGGTGTCCACTTTACTGCCTTTGGACGTGCTTGCTGCCTTGGAGACTTGCTGCTCAGCTGTTGATAGAGAGACAGGAACCTCTTAGCCTTCAAAACAACATGGTTTCCTAAATTTGTTTCCCCTTGTCCAGAGGTGCCACGCAATGGTGGTGAAGAGCTTTAATTGCTGGGGTTTATCGAGGATCAGTTCCACCAGATTTTGAAAGGATCCCACGGCTCATTTTTGGCGATCCACCCATCTGAAATCTACCTCCCAAACCAGCCGGACCGAGTCGCATTCCTAGAGAGCATGAAGAACTATTTTGGCCTAGTTTGTGCAATGTGGACAGGAGCTTTCTGCAATGATTTTTCTCCGTAGCAAGTTGACCTTTGTGGGCAATGCATTTGAGCACGCTTTCCATAAGAAGTGCTTAAGTTTTCCTGGTACACCAGCCTTCCACAATTTTTTCCAGAACTCATGAGTTTTGTCAAGGTTTGAAGGTGAGGCCGAATTTTTTTGTTCTTCTGCACACAGTCGTTGATACCCTATGCTAACTGAATAGGATCTATCCCTACTCCATGGCCAATACAAAAGATTAGGTTGCTTGATGATTCCTAGTGGAATGGACTTGATTTGCTGAGCTTCAAAAGGCAAGAAAGTGTTGTCAATAGTATGAGAATTCCAACCATACATGAGTGAATCAATTAGAGCTGATACAATTGTTGAGCTAAGTGCAGGTACAGGGGGTGACACCACATGGCCTTATGTCTCTCCTGGCAGCCAGTTTGCTCCGTAGATCTTGATTTGAGTGTCATCACCTACTCTCCATTTGGCACCCATTAAAATGAGTTTTCTAGCATATAAAATACTTCTCCAAGAGAGTGAACCAGATTTAGCCTTTGCCTCAAAAACACTGCAATTTGGGAAGTATTTTGCTTTGAACACGTTGTAAAAAAAAGAAGTTTTATCATGCACTAGCCTCCACACTTGCTTGGCTAACATGGCTTCGTTGAACTTGCAAAGATCTTTGAAACCCATGCCTCCATCAACCTTTGGCTTGCATAATGTCTCCTGATTTCTCCAGTCACCCCTTTACCCCCACCAAAATTTACGGATCATCATTTCAATGTCTCTACATAGACCAACCGACAAGCAAAAGCAACTCATTGCAAAGGTGGGGATTGCTTGCACTATGACTTTAAGGAGAACTTCTTTGCTGGCTTGTGACAACATTTTCTCCTTCCACCCTTGGACTTTTCCCCACACCCTTTCCTTGATGAAATTTAGGCTAGCATTTCTATTTCTACCCACCATCGCTGGAAGGCCTAAATATTTTTCATATTTCTTGATCTCTAATACCCCAAGGAAATTTTTTATGTCAATTTTCAACTCCATGGATACAGTTTTGCTGAAGAAAAGAGTGGTCTTTTCCTTGTTGATACGCTACCCTGAAGCTTTCTCATATAATTCTAGAATTTCTTGTATGGCTTGGATATCACTTATCTAAGCACGACAAAACAGCAGGCTATCATCAGCAAAAAATAAATGGGAGATTTTTGGACCATACTGGCAGAGGGAGTATCCCCTAATTTTGTCTTCATTCACAACATGTTGGATGAGAGCATTTAGGCCTTCTGAGCACAGCAAGAAAAGATACGGTGACAAAGAATCACCTTGTCTAAGGCCTCTTGAAGGGACAATATTTCCTTTTGGTTCACCATTCACAAGAATGGAATAGGTAACAGTGCTGATACATTCAGAAATCAAATTCACCCATCTTCCATTAAAGCCCATCTTTTCCATCAGTTGTAGAAGAAAAGTCCATTCCACTCTATCGAAAGCCTTGCTCATGTCAAGTTTGAGTGCCATAGAGCCAATTTTCCCTGATTTCTTTGTTTTCATGTGGTGCAATGTCTCAAAAGCAACTAATATATTATCAAAAATTGCTTTGTCAGATTGAAAAACACTTTGAGATTCAGATATAATATTAGGTAAAATGACTTTTAGGCAATTAGCTAAGACCTTTGAAATAAGCTCATACACAATATTACACAAGGCTATAGGTCGAAATTCAGTTACATGCTCAGTACTTTTCACTTTTGGAATAAAAGTGAGGTAGGTGTGATTTATACCTACTAGGATGTGGGCCGAATTGAAGCATGAGAGTATTGTAGCAGCTACATCACTTCCAATATCCTCCCAATAGTGTTGGAAAATTATTGGGGGCATCCCATCAGGACCTGGGGCTTTTAATGGAGCCATTTGAGATAGAGCTGTGTGTACCTCTTCCCTTGTAAACTCACGGCCAAGGAGGGTGTTCATCTCTTCAGTAACAGTTTGAGGAACATGCTGTAAGACTGATTTAATGCTACATGGGTTTGCTATGGTGAATAGACCTGTATAATAATCCACCAATAGGGCTGCTACATTGTCATCCCCAGTACACATCTCTCCATTTGCATTTCGAAGACCATGGATATTATTGTGGCGAAATTTGTGAGAAGCACTACTGTGAAAGTAGCTAGTATTTTTGTCCCCGGATTTGATCCAATGAGATTGAGACCTTTGATGCCAAATTTTTTCTTCCGCCACCAACAACCCATTTATTTCATGTTTCAGTTGTTGTATCTAATCAAAAAAATTTGCCTGAGCCGCCACCCTCTCTGCCTATTTCAATTGTTTTTTCTTCTCCACCAATTGTCTTGTAATATTACCAAAATTCTGTTTACTACACCGTTCCAAACTTGATTGGAATTTGTTGATTTTTCCAGCAACATTTGTCATAGGAAAGCTCCCAAAATTCTGACTCCATGCCGTGTGGACTGTTTCATGACAACCCCTATTGTCTAACCATACCTGTTCGAATCTCCAAGGGTGTTGCTTCTTTCTTGGGACGCCCATCAGATGGATTATGATGGGTTTATGGTCTAAGGTACCGCACTCAAGAGTGAGCACCTTTGTTGCTGGAAACAAATTCATCCATTCTTGGGTTGCCACAGCCCTATCAAGCCATTCCCAAATCGTGTTGCCATTCAGATAATTTTTATACCAAGTGAACTTGTTTCCCGAATATCCCATGTTAATGAATCCACATTCATCAAAAACATCTCTGAACTCCTGCATTTGCCCATTTGGTCTTGGCCTGCCACCAACTTTTTCATGAGATTTTAGAATCTCATTGAAGTCGCCAACACAAATCCAAGGAAGAGAAGACTTGTGGTGAAGCCATCGTATTTTATTCAATGGTTCCATGTGATTCCGGGTCTTTGAAAAGCCATAGAAGCTAGTAAATTTCCAACTATTTTCCTTTCCTTTGTCAATAATGGCATCAATATAATTCAGGGATGAATTTTCGACCGATAGTTCAACATCTTTTTTTCCAAAACAAAGCTAGTCCCCCACCTCTTGTGACTCGGGAAACTCCAAATGTATCTCCAAACCCCATCTTATTTCGTAATTCGATTAGCCTAGCTTCATCCAACCATGTTTCGACTAAGAACACGACTGCAGGATCTTGTACCCAGACTAGGTCACCAAGCTCCTGAATCGTCTGTGGGTTCCCAAGCCCACGACAATTCCAACAAAGTAGACTCATTGTTCATGGCGAGGCTGAGATACAGCTACTGCCAATTCAAGTTCTGGTTCATGGGAAAGGACTCTTTTTTTGTTTGGTTGTTCAAAGGCTTCTTCTAGTGTGAAGGTGCGTTTGTGAGGAAGGGTATTTTTCTATGTAGAGTCTAAGTCTTGAGGAGTTCGTGGGATTCTTTTCCATGTTCTTGGAGCGTTATCAGGGATGCACGTGTTTGGAATAGGGTTTGGGTGAGGGATGTGGTGTTGCACGTGTTCACTTAAGTTCAAGGGTTGTGTAGGAGTGGTGGATAACGGTATTGAAGAGTCCAAATTTGAGTAAAATACTGTTGCCCTAGCCTCCACGACATTAACTTCTTGATTAATGCATGTGTTGCTGTCAAACTTCATTATTTCCTGATCAATATCAAATAACGTATCAATAAAGGATTTTCCTAAACCATTTGTGGCAGTAACTCCCTGTAACGTATCGTTATTAATGCTGGCTGCGGGTTCAGTTCGCCTTGTGCCCTGATTTTGAGTCGCCAGAGATGAGTCTGCTGGGTTTGCAGTCATGGTTGTTCATGGCCTTTTGTTTTCAGGCCTTTCTCTTTTTTTAGAGCTTCATAGTATCCTGGGACTTTGATCACAGTTTTCTGAGGCATGACGAACGGGGAAGCTCTAATCCATGGTCCATATTCTCGGTCTTCAAGATTCAGGGTGCCATTACTTTCAATCCACCTATCATAGTCTTTGTCTGCGTGGTCAAGGCAGCCACACCAATAACAGATAATTGGAAGTCTTTCATATTTGAAACTTACCCAACCCATTTCACCATTCTCCAGGGATATTTTCCAGCCACGACACAGAGGGATAGTTACATTCATGGTGGTTTTTACTCGGAAGTAGTGACCACCCTCCATCTCTGAAAGTTTTGTATCCTTTCACACTTCTCCTACTGCATTACAGAGATCCTTTGCAACTCCCCTGTGTAAAAAGGGTACTGGGATATCGTGTACTTGGACCCACATTGTGACTCTATTGAAATTGAGTTTGCTAATAGGGATAGCATTGTCATAGCGGCATAGTACAACAAGGTGCTTATCAAAGCTCCATGGCTGGAGTGAGAGTATTTTTTCTGCCTCTTCTTTATTATCAAAAGCGAAAGGGAGAATGTGATTTCCTGCTGTCCGAACCTGAAAGCCATTTTTTGAGCGCCATAATGGGTTAAAGGTCCGGATGACTGCTTCAGTACTTAGTGCTCGCTTGGTGAAAAACTTAGCTGGCAGAATTGTTTCTCCAGATGATCTTTCTCTAGACAAGTTAAGAGTACCATCCTCTCTTTCATTCAGGGACAGGTTACGCCAGTGTTTCATTATCCCTTCAATTGGTTGAAGACACACGTGTTTCCCAAACCCCAAAGAAAAAACCCCACTAAACCCTACGATAAACAGTGTTTATCCAGGGACCGACAGCCTTACTTGAAGGGACAACGAATTCTATAGTGAAAGAGAAGTTTCGGTGTTTCCAAAACTTTTCTTGTCAGAGAGAAACTTTTTACGAAACACTTGCGGAACCTGAACGAACCTTGGAGGAATTTATACCATAATATAGTGAGGAGGAAAAAAAATTAATGCCACTACTACTCTCGCCTTCAACGACCCCAATTTACATTGTTTGGATTCAGCCGTTGAGAAACCTCGTTCCTTCATTGTTGCCCCTTCCCATAGTTTGTCAAATAGTGAGAAAGGTAGGAGGTTTATTTAGAAGAAGGGTTAATCGGGTAGAAATTAAGAACTCAATCTCAAACTTTAATTAATTAAAATATATATTAAAAAAAAAATTATTGAGATGTAAAATTCTAAAGTCTCCAAAGTTTAGATGTCAAAATTTAAATAATCAATAAAAAGTCAAAAGTTTTGGTCTTAATATTTATATATGGATAAATTAGAAATACATAGAAGCAAATATAGTAATATTTAATTAAGTAAAACAAAAGACTAAATAATTAAACAATATAAATATTAACTCTCTACAATTTCTGAAGTTGGAAAAAATGTTTGTTTAAATCTAGAATTTTGTCACATTTGAACAAAGAATATATAACTGTCATTTTTATCAAGCAGCCATCCACTTGCCAGATTATGGAAAGACTATATTGACTTTGAAGTCTCTGTCTAGGAGAGTTGACGTTTCTTTTAAAACCGTGCCTTTGTTTTTGCTGAATCACAGATTACTCCGACAACTAAAGGAAGCGTAGAAATTTTTTTTATTATTTTGTAACTGAAGACTGGATGAAAGTTGTCGAAATAATTTGTCGTAAAAAATCAAGACAAAAAATAAATAAATAAATAATAATAAAATCAAGATAGAAGACGCTATCATTTGAATTGTTTCATTAAAATCGTTAGATGGTCCAAGTTTACATAACCCTAGTGCACTATCTAGTTGAGCTAGTGTTTTAATGATTAAAGAGAAATTGGGTGGATTTTAGAATTATTTAATACACCAGTTGTATAATATTGGTTTCTTCCAATAAGATGATATTTCATGAGACCACTGTTTGAGATTATTCTCTCATAATATATTAAGAATCGCTCACGAAGAACTACATATATTGTGTGAAATGTTTCATATATAAAACCATCTCATAAGATCCTTTTTTTTTTTTTAACAAATGAATCAGCCTATTAGAATATATATATATATATATATATATATATATTCTTTTGCTTGGTAAAAAAATGGCTCATATAGCTAGGTATCATTGTCCTGGTCCACTTAAACCCGAATTTTATAGTGTAAGATCACCGAAACTACTTTGAGACGACTTCTACCATCAGGTAACCACCTATATAAATAAATAAATAAATATATATATATATATATATATTTAATCAACCATTTAATCAACCATATATATAAATAAATAAATATATATATGTGTGTGTGTGTGTGTAAGATTGAATTTAATCAACCATTTTATTGGCTTTATTCCGTGCCAAATTTGCTTATATTTTAGCAATTAGTAACCCTCTATTTAGGTGGGATTGTTGTAAGGGTAGTGAGTGAGATAGAGTGTTGATTGTTCAAGAGTGTGCGAGAAAATAGAGACTCGCAGCTTGTTCTCGCGGGTGGCTCGTGGCTTTAAGCCGCCAGACGCAGCACATGTGCTAAGCGTGCCAGAAGGTGAACAGTCATGCTAGCTGGAGCACTACAGGACAACTGGCCATACGGTTATCTCGCGATTAGATCTCGCGACTCAGTCAAGTCGCGAGGTCAAGCCGCGAGCCACTCCTGTTTTGTAAAATCTGACGTTTCACATTCCTCTCTCACTCCAGTACAAATACCCCTTATACCCACAAATAAAAGAGAGCTTCCAGAGAGAATTTTGAGAGAGAAACCCTAAAGAAAAATAAGATTGATTCACCTACAACCTATACATTAGAGTCTCTTCAAATTCTTCAACTCTCTTCTTCTCTATTGTCAAATCCTTGAGAGGCATTTTACCAAAACCTTGTTCTCACCATATTCATCACTATGAGAGGGCTTTTTGGTGTTCTGGGAAGCAGTTAGGAATAAACCAATTTACATTTGTTGATGTTACGGTCTAGTAACGGAATCTGGGAAGCTAGAAAAGAAAAAGGTTCGGCGCAACCTCATTGGAGCAAGAAGCTTGGAGGGCTTAGTTGCACTGGGTAGATTAGGCTTGGAGGGTCTATTGCTGTCCATGTATCCCAACTACATTTTCTAGTAGATTGTTTACCGCTTGGAGGGCGGTGGAGAGGTTTTACGCCGAGAGTTTCGGTTTCCTCTTCGATAACACATCACGTGTTGTTTTTGTATTTGCATCTTCCTTCCTTTTTATCTTTGTCTTTTTATTATCTGCTGTGGGTTGTGATTTTAATTTGACTTAGATAGTTTTTCCAATTCTGTATTATAGCTTATGTTCATTTTTCACACACTAGTTGTTTGACATAATGCTTGAATTGGTTAAGTTATAAATTGAGAGTCTAAACGTTCAAGGGTGTTTATACACATAATTGAACTTTCAATATATATATATATATATATATATATACATATTATTGAGATGGTTTTATTGAATGCACGCACTTACTGCATGCAACCGGTGTCGTATCGCAAGTGGGATTTACATCCCTAAACTCTCTCTAGATAATCTCTTTATTATACGGCACACTTGTGTTACAGGTAAAAGATGGACTAGATAACGCCTCCTGGATTAGGGAAGGTTTACAGGGAGTCAGGATTGAATTGACGTCAAGTCATTACCTACTCAATTATCTAGTATTGTAACAATTAATTATTAAGTTAAACAAAAGATTAAATAATGAAACAATAAGAATCGAAGCATAGACCTAGGAAAAATGTTGTTTGAATAAACCTAAAATTTTGTCTCATTTGAAATTTAGATCCATCCATTAATTTTGTATGTTTAAATCTAGAATTTTGTTACATTTTTTTTTATACATTGATTATTATTTATTTATTTATTAATTATTGGATACATTGATAGTTAAGGTGAGGAGATTTGAATTTTGAATATTCCCATTGAAATCATAAAATTTTCTTTAAAATGACTACTCGCTAGCTCAAATCAGAAATAAAAGCGAGTGAAATTACGAAAAAAATATCAATAAGCTGCCCAACACAAATATGGAGTCTTGGTGATTTGAGACAAGGTGTGATATTTTGGTGATGCGTCTGAATGTGTGTCTTTTATCTTTTGCTCATTTAAGAGAATTTTCACCAACCATTATATTTCTAAGATGTAATTGGTCACTTATTTTTAATTGATTTTATCTTCCAATTTAGGTTAAAAAATGTCCTAAGCGTTCCTAAGCTAAACTAAGCTCTAAAATCATGTATCAAGCCAAAAGATGTAGATCCAGATCGAAGTTCGGTTACACATGTAGATGCATGATATTAGGCATTGTACAACGTCTATCTTTTGGCAATAACTTCTTTTTTATATGATTTTCTGTTTAAAAAATAACTTGAATATTCGACATGATATTTTTGGATAAACATGGTTTTATTTCCCAAAGCATTTTTTCTCATTAAAAAAAAAATACAATTGTCAAATTCTTGTGGAGTATCAACTTGATCCTTGTCAATTTTATTGATCATAAGGATATTTAGTATAATTTGGTAAAATTTGGGTTTGAAAATGGTGATGTCTATGAACTATCAACTTATGGACTTTTGTGCAATTCTTAAAAGTTTAGGGGGAAAAGTGAAATTTTTTGTAGTTTAAGAATTGAGGTGAAAATTTTGAAATGTTTGGAGCAATTGTTTAGTTTTCTAGGTCAAAGTGTAGCTTTAGAAAGCTTTTGAATTTAAAATGTAATTTTGGAAAAGCTTATGATCAAAATGAAATTTCAAGTAAATTTTGAGGTCAAAATGAAATTTTAGAAAACCTTAAGTATTAAAATATAATTTTGGAAAAATTAGTGGGTTGAGATGTAATTTTTGAAGAATGTGATGGCAATTTCAGAGTAATCATATCAAAGTTTGTATAATAAAAAATTGTGTCAAATTTACACATTTTAGAGTAATCATATCATTTTTTTTTTCTAAGAACTATCCATATCAAATAAGGTAAAATTGTCTAAATATGTCTAAGAACTATCCATATCAAATAAGGTAAAATTTTCTAAGAACTATCCATATCAAATAAATTTACACTATTTTATTTTATATTTTATTATATCTTTACATATTATGAGTATGAATGAAGAGAGTGAGTGGTTGTTGTGTGTGAAAAAAAGAAAAGTAAATAGAAAAAATTGATATTTTATTGAAATATAGTGTAAAATAAATAATTTGATGTATAATTCTTTAAAAATTGAGCAAATAAAATAAAATAAAAAAGTAAGTTTTTATAATAAAATAGAAATGAATTTTTGTACCAGCGGATACGAATATTGTATCTATGTTTAAGCTAATGTGTCAGTTGGATTCGATTTTTGGATTGGGCTTTTAGGTGACCTGATTGAATTTTGTAAGAAGAACGGCAACCAGGCCCATTACTGGCGGTGCCTCTTGCACCCGTTTGCTCTTCCCCATTTTCTCTCTATCTCACCTTTTTTTCATGACCCAGGGTCCCAGACATCATGGTCGAGCAACTTCAAGGTTTCGATCTCGCCACTGGGTATGTTTGTGTTTATAGTATATGTAATTTCAGATGTTTAGAAGTGGACCTATATATGTGGTGGTTGTAACATTATCAGATTAATTATGTGACTGTGTGTCTGTGTTGGTGAGAATAGCTAATGTGTTTATATACATATTTCTGACGCTGCATGAATTTGGTGTATCCGTGGATGCGTATGCGATGAGCGTGTGTGAGTGAGGCGTACAGATTATACATACTAGAGGATGGTGAATATGTGTGATTGTTAAGCAATGTCTGTAAATCAATGTGTGTTAGGGGAATCACTGTACTGAAACTAGCATTAGCAACCATATGGAAAATGAAAAGGAAATAGATGTTACACTTCTTTGAGCCTTCTGCCAGCTTCTTCATGATCTTGGGTTTGAATTTCTTGCTCTGCAGTTTCTCGAGACTTTGAATTCCTTCGTAATGGTGGCCCTCTTTATCATTATTTAAGATACCAATAAATTTATTTTTAGTATAGTTGAGATTTAATCCAAATTATATTGCTTCTCAAAAAAAAAAAAAAAAAAAAAATCCTAATTATTTTTTGAGATGCAAAGAGATTTTAGCAGTTGAATAATTAAAACTCATTCCTTAATACTATATTCTCAAAAGGCCTCTCAATGAACCACTAGCCTTTTTTCTTTTTTTTAAAAAAATTACTTTCTTCAACAAATTATTTATTCTTTCTCTATTCTATATTTATTCCGTTTTCCTATGTTAGTATGTTAGTGCTTGATATTGATACAAAGAGCACTCCCATTTGAGCATATTTTACCAAGGTAGTTTTGTATTAAAGGAGGAAATTACATGAAAAGACCAACAATTTATTCGTTACAAGTTTTTAGTTTTATCAATTAAATTTATAAACTTTTGAAACCTATTCAATTTAAAGCCTTCATCAATCTTTATTATTGCAAACAATAATAGAGTAGAGAAAAAGTGAAAAACATGATACTTTGGATAAAATTTTGCATTTCACTTTAATAAACTTCAACTTTTTAGGGTATAAGATTCATTTACAGCTTATCATTCTAGGTGAAGCTTTTACTATTTGTCTATTATTTTTAATGGCTATCAAATTGATTTATGCACCAAGAGTACGATAGTTACAAGATGGTATTGGCCCAGTCGTTGGCTCAAATTAGGTCGGGTTGATACCCATTTACAAACGGGATTTTGCTATTCCTCCAACTGTGTAGATGAAACACAAGATTTATTGATGATTTCTCCTTTTTTTTCTCCCCTATTTACTACTTGAAATAACAAATATGAATAATTGAGATAAATAGAAGTTCCAAAATCAAATGGTTTTATAAGTTTTACACTTTAATAGAAAAAATAAATTTATAATCTAATAGAAATATGGTAAAAACTATCAGTCTTTTTATATAATTTTCCATAAACAGTGGCTGATATACTCTTGTGCATGTTTATATATGTGTGTGTTTGTATTCATTTATCATCCTCAACTTTTTCTTGAAATTACAAATATGCCTTGTCCATTTAAAATCGATCTCTTTCACCCGCTTCTCTCACACTCTTGTATTATTGCATAGCAACAGCAACCAAACAAAAAGCTCGCAACTCGCGACACCATACTCTTCGAATCTTCGGTTACCAAAGCATGTGTTCCATCAAGTCTTCAATTGCATCTAAAATTACAATGGATTTGACTTTGAGGATTTGTTAATGGATTGGGCCTTGAAGATTCGGTGTGGCCACGTGTACGTGAATTTGGGGCAGCGGCGTGGGCAATTTTGGTAATTGCATTATATTCCCTGAACTTACTCAACACTCTGACAAAAGATATAGCTTTTTTTTAATTTTTTTTAATATACATTATTTTTAATATGCTCATAATAATTATCTAGAAACATATAAATAGTTTTTTTTTTTTTTTTTTCGAGAAAATTATAGAGTAAATAGTTGAGTGATTCACTAGAGTAGTAATTTATTTCGATGAAAATGTTTTGTTCTTTTCTTTGTAGTTGGGTAAAATTTAATATTCTGCATCATGTTTTTCTTGGAAATGTTACAGTAATTAGTAAATGCACTCTGTTACTGTTAGCATTTGTTTTCGTATCTGTGCTATTACAGCTTCTCAAATGAGTTCTTGGACATTCAAAACGCTTGTACAGCAATATGGTAGCAATTACCTATAGTCAACTACGGTACCAATGAGTTTTATATTAGTATAGGTGGGATTCAAATCCAGTTATCTTATTTGACAAGAAGTGACTTCATTAGTTAAGCTAATTAAAACTTAAAAAAAAATGTTGTAGTAATTAGTAAAAGCAGTCTGTTTAGCTTCCCAAAAGGTTAAGGTAGTTGAAAACAAAAATTTAGATGTACAGCCCAGGTTTCAAGAAAAGAAAGGGAGAGGTATCTATTATCTTTTGTTGTTGGTAAATTTTAAAACATGCAAACAAAGTTAACTGGTAAAGGGATAACAATTCTCCCCTCCTCTTCTTCCCCACTATACCATCTCATCTCATTTCCAAACATAAGTGCAGAAGCTTCGGTAGACTGATACGAATACATTGGAATTTGGAAGTAATGGAAGCACATTCGCAATTTCACACAGACAATAAGGTAAAACAAGTCACACAAGATAATAAAATTTAAACGATTTGAATGAACTACAAACACAACTCACAGTCCTTCACAAACCAAACTCATAAACACGATCGCATATCACACTCACAAACTAAAACCAAACCATATCCCATGACACCCATCTCACAACCAACCACTTCGTACTAACAATGCCTACCATTCTATTAAAGTTTTCTGCACAGTAAAAATATTGTTTATAACTTATGAAACACTTAAAGAAGCCGAACCTCAAATAATTAAACTTGAACAAATAGAAGTACCTCACCATGACCCATAGTAAATTTCCATGTCTTCCAGGAAACAATTCTCTGGTTTTCGTTCAACACCACATCAATTCTCAGGGACCAGGAGAATAATATAA